>NC_133618.1:312250040-312450040 GCF_048593235.1 Sminthopsis crassicaudata
AGAGAGAAAGAGAGAGAGAGAGAGAGAGAGAGAGAGAAACAGAGAGAGAGAGAGAGAAAGAGAGAGAGAGAGAGAGAGAGAGAGAGAGAGAGAGAGAGAGAGAGAGAGAGAGAGAGAGAGAGAGAGATGAGTGAGAAAGAGAGTGGGGGGGGGGGGGGAACGAGCAAGCAAAAGGGACAGAGACTAATTGACAAGATCAGGGAAATCCGGTAGGATGTGGTATCTGAGTTACATAAAGAAGGTAGTATGGCTCAGAAGATGCTGTGAAAGACACAGGTGCTGTTGAGTTTGGGACAGAAATCTATCCTGAGCATGTCTTCTTGTTTTCTGTGCCTCAGCTCTCAGGCATCTTATCAGCACAGCACAGCACACAAGACTTCCTGAGGGAGCGAAGGAACATACCTAGAGACACTGAGGGAAACCCGTCTGAGATTCTGCTGCTCTACAAAGACATCCTCCTTGTCTCATCTGTCTTTTATTCAGTACTCTCACACCCATAGGGAACTCTACATTTTACTTTTATGTGTTGACTGGAATCAACCTCATGTTCTCCATGATCCCTTCCATCATCTAGCTTCCCTCAAATCCCACCTTCTGCAGGAAGTCTTTTTCTGGTTCCCCCCTTTCTTACTCAGAATTTAGTAAGACACTGTATTCTATCTAACCTTTGCTCCTTCCGTTTTATCCTACATAAAAGCATATTTGTACATGGGCTATTTGCATATTTTCTTCTCCATTCAGTTCTGGGCTCCTCAAAAGTAGAAGCAGCTGATAGATAACTCAGTGGATAGAGAATAGGAAAAACCTGGAGTCAGGAAGATTTGAGTTAAAATACAACTTCAGCTATTTCCCTGTTGTGTGACCCTGTGCAAGTCACTTATCTCCGTTTACTAGATAAAAGGGGTCCATTGGAAAAAGAAACGGAAGTATCATTGCCAAGAAAACCTCAAATGGGGTCATAAAGGGTGGGCATACTGAACAATGAGAGCAGAGACTATCTTTGACTTTTCTTCATATCCCCCAGGCTCAGTGCTTTGCACTCAATGTTTATTGACTGGCTCGCTGATTGATAGGATATAGGATAGATCCTGGTACAATTCTCAGGGACATCACTTGTAGATGCTGTCTAACCACTCCCATAGCCCACTTGCCCTACCTTCCTTGCTATGTTAACAAGACCATGGCCAGGGGGTTGAAACAAAGACACTGGATTATTTGAAGCAACTGACAGTATTTAGTTTGGTGAAGTAAAGATCTGCTAGCTGTCATCAAAAATTTCAAGAGCTATCCTATGGAAGAAAGATTAGACATGTTGCTAGAAGGCAAAACAAGGAAAGATAAGTGGCAGTTACAGGGAGCCAGATCTCTAGATATAAGGTGGGGGAATTTTCCCTAACAATTAGAATAGTTGACAATGGAATGAGTTGTCTTGAATAGTAGTGAGCTCCCCACCACTGAAATTCTTCAAGGGAAGGCTGGATATAGTATGCTATAGTGAAGATTAATGCTTTAGGTAAGACTTGGAATAAATGATCTCTAAATTTCCTTCAAATTCTGAGAACTGATAATTCTCTTCCTTAATGGGATCTCATCTAAATTTCTGTTCATCTGACCAGATGATAGAAAATTCCTAAAAAAGTATTTTGATTTCAACTCTCTACTTCGGTTCTCATTTTAGTACACATCAGGTTTGAGGGCTATTGAAGATTTGTCTGATGACTTCTGGAAGAACTCATCCTTCTTGCACTCTTTGGGACAGAAGCAGCAGAAATCTACCACTCTTGGGAGTTCTGCTCAGAGTTCTGCCTTCTTTGTAATGGTTATTTTAACTTGTTCCTCATCCCTAGACCAACATTGTGGTTTTTCATCCCTTCTAAACTGAAATTTTATTATTTTAAAAGTTAAAGAGAGACACATTCTTACATTGAGTATCAATGTAAGGTCAATGATTTAAAGTTGTTATTAGGCTCAAGGGGTAGGGACACTTGCATGCTTTTCCATTCCATTAATGGACCCATATGCCTGATTCACACATGCTGAAAGGTCAAACTCTTTCTCACATTCTTTGAGGCATTAAATCCCCTCTCTGATGCTACTAAGGAAAAATATCTATAGCTTAAACAACTGGTAGAAAGTAGTCGATGTACAATACGAACCAGATGTAGGGCCACTATTTCCTACGAACAAGAGAAATATTTAAAACAAAAGACTATTATATATACATATTTAAAGTAAGACAAAACAAAACAGTAAATTATAACTACTCTTATACTCTGACAGGAGAGTGAGATTTGAACTTGAAGTACCTAGAACTAAGTTCTCAGTATCTACAGTTCAGGGGCCTCTGGATACTAAGGAGTAAGGAAATCTGTTATGGTAACAAGAGCATCTTTCTGGTGTAACCCTCTGGACAAACACAAACAGATAAAGAGTGACCTCTAGTGATAGATTCCCTACAGGAATCCCGTGACCGGGCCAAAGCAGAGGGTTTCAGATAGAACTCTATCCACGACTCCAGAAAATGAAAGCAATCAAATCCAAGGAAATAGCCAGAGTAAGAGGGAAGCTGGGAGAGCCACAGTGAACTACACTGAGTGTGAGACATAACTAGGTGACCTGGAGCTGGGAGCATGGGCTGAGTCTTCAAATTGTAGGAAGCAGCACAACTAAGCCACTTTTCCCATATTATACTTATGCATATTGGGTGTCATAGGAAGAGCACTAAACCAAGATTTTGAACCTACTCTTAGGCAAATCACTTAACTCCTCTGGGTCTTTGTACTGTGTAGTACTAAGTGCAGTTCTTATTATAAACTGAATAGATTTCATTCCCTCTTAAAGGTTCCTTCTAGCTCTGGGGCCTCTATAGGATATGACTCCTATGTGGTTCTAGGTATGATAGAAGCTGGTTTCCATGGTCTCAGATTTATATATGACTTCTTTGTACCTGATACTGTCCATCCCAAAACTGGCAGAAAGATGGTCCTTTGACTCATTAATGATCAAGAGATCTTTAAAAATGGGATTAGACATGTGCAAACAGGAGATGCTAAATTGGTCCTACTAGGAGCGGTGAAATCTGCTTTTGGATAAGACTTAAGCCTCTTGCCTTTTGTACCTAGAATGAAATAAACTCATTAACAAGAGGAGAACTCAGAATTGGACAGCCAACTCTAGTCTGCTGGTATTTATTTATTTATTTTTTGATTCATCAAGATCTCATTGTATTCTATGTGTGTAAACTGAGCCTTGGTTTATGCTGCCCTTTTCCCTGTGTTAGGATGGTGATATTCTCATATTTAAAGCCCCAGTTCAAAAGACATGGTAGAAAATGACCTCCTCTGAAAACTTCTAGCACTCACCTCCCTTACACACCATCTTTTTCTGTTTTGCCTTACCTTTATCTGTGTACTTTTTGTCTCTCTAATTTGATTGTATGTTTCTTAAATGGTAATTGCTTCATAGTACCTAGCCAGAATCTTAACTAGGACTGGGCAACTGAGAACTTGATTCAGGACACCAATAGCTCTTATATTCTTTCAGCAACTGAAACAAATGAATTTAGCTTTTAGTAATCATAACCCCTGTCATCACAGCAGCCATTCACCCCCTGGTAAGTTCCTCCCAGACTTCTCTGTTCATAAAACAAACCATCCATTTCTGAATTTCTTCAAGGGGCCTTTCCTCTGTGCAACCTTAATCAACTTATTTTGTCTTAAAATTTGATTATAGGATGCATTTGATATTCTTTTGACTAGAGAATGTTTTATAGTACCTTTTAGTTATAGCTTGGCATTTGTAAATTGTAGCCACTCATTAAAGTTTTGTTAGATAAATGAATAACTCGTGTTACCATTTCTCTTTCCCTATCTAATAAATGGATGATCTGCAAAATTATATCTGTGTCCTGATCATGATGGGTTTGCAATTACTCAATGGGAAGATGAGGAGATGGATCACATCCCATCCTCTCTTCAAAATTCAATCATGGGGCAACATAACTATATCATTCTCTTCAGACTTTATAGCTCAAAATGCCTTCACTTCACACCTTTCTACTTTTGAAGGCATGGCAATTATATAACAAAAACCTGACTCAAGCATTCACTACTAGATCCTGCACAGACAAAATTTTCTAATAATCCCATAACCTTCCTCTGGCCCTAACATCCCCATATCTTGACCCCTAGATCACCTTGTGGCTGCCACAGGCACTCTCAGTAGGTAAGCTCTATGCTCTAGGCACTGGTCAGTGAACAAGACCCCTCCCCTATCCTTTTTCATTTTTAATGGGAATCAATAGCACAGGAGGAGGAAGCATGGATGAGTTGCAGTCTATATTGAAAATCTCATTACATTATCATCCAAACCAACCCCACTTCCAAAATTCCTTATTTCCATCAAGAGCACCACCATCCTTCCATTCTCAGGTCCTCAATTGCTTCATTAACTTGTGACTCCTCACTTAACTTCAAAGTTATCACTGATCTCTTAATGATTTTCTCAAATCTCATTCTTCTCAACCTTTCTGTACCTTTCAATGCTGTTGACCATGCTTCCTTCCTATCCTTTGTAAATTAAAATATTTTTCTATGATTTGCAAGATAACTAGCACCTATAAAAGTCACCTATGAAATTACTCATATCTATATTTTTGATCTGTTAAAAAAATCTCCCAAATGAATAATTTCAACGGTTTTTGAGCCCACTTATTTAAAATATTAAAATGGAACACTTTCTGATTAATAGACAAGAGAACCTTCATCATCAGAGAAAATGTAAATTTACTAACTGAATTTCAACAAAACCCTTGCATGATTAGTAAGTGGGACTGAAATAATAAATACTGTGATTTAGTAAGCACAGTTAACAATGCACCTCTCCCATTTAGATTGACTATGTATCTTTGTGAGAAATCTTTTTAACTACTACATTCTTTAAATATTGAATTGAAATATTGGAATAATTGAATTGAAATAAACTGAACTGAGAATAATGTCTTCAATTTGCTGCATAACAGAATGTTACATGAGATCACATTGCTATTACAAAAATTTCATTTTAAAACATAAATTTTAGTGAGAATAAAAGGGTTTTACCGGGAATAAATAAAACAACATTTTCAAACACTTTACCTTTATCTTTTAAATTTTTGAATATACTTATAATTTTATTTACATGCATAGCCTTTGTAAATAAGAAATTATGTGGAAGTTTATGTTCAAAATCATTAATAGAAATGTACAATCACAGAAGTTTGGAAACCAGTGAACACGATGATTACTAAGATTCCTCTAAGCTTTGACGGTTTAAAATCTAGAGCCATAAAATCATAGAATTTCAGAATTGGAAGAGAACTTGGAAAGGATTCAGCAATCCATCCTATCCAACCTATGCCTAAAAGAATCTCCGCTATGATACAATTAACAAGCATTTTCTTGAAGATCTCTAATGAGAGAGAAGCTACCTCTTCCAGACTTTTTTTACTTTACGACAGCTGTAATCATTAAGAACAGTTAAGAAGCACAGTAGATAGAACATTGGATCCATTCTTAGACTAAAGAAATAGATGTTTTGTATACTTACAGTTAATTTCAATTTCATATAATTATATTGTCTAGTGCTCTAGCTTTCCAAGGATTTTTGTTGTTGTTGTTCTTAGGATTTTTGTCTATATCCTTAAAGATGTTAATCATCTTTTCCAGCTTTGTATTATCTGCTAATATGAGGAGCAATCCTTTTACATCTTTATTAAATTATTGATGATAATGTTAAATAATACAGAGTCAGGCACAGATCCCTGAGGCACTCCACTGGAGACCTCCTGGCAATTAGGTATTGAATTATTTAAGGCTCTCTTGAGACCTGATATTCAACCAGTTCCAAATTCTACTGACTGTATTACTAAGGGGCAGCTAGATGGCACAAGTAGGATTCTCAACCAAAGTACTTTGGTACTGGCCTGGAGTCAGGAGGACCTGTGTTTAAATCTGGCCTCAGACCCTTACTAATTGTATGACTCAGAATATGCTACTTTATCCTGATTGTCCCCAAAAGGAAAGAAAAAAAAAGATTGTATTACTATCCAAACTATATCTTTTCTCTATCTTTTCCCAAAAGCATAGCATGAAATATTTTAGTCAAATCATTTATTAAAACAAAGGTAAACTTTCCTGGTCCACCAGATTAATAAACCTATCAGAAAAAGTAAGTAAGCTTTATCTAACATGATGGGTTCTTGATAAGTCGCACTGATTCTTAGTAACCACTCCTTTTTTCACCCTAGATGTTCCTTGCCATAGAAGTGACACATAAGGCAAGTTTACTTACCAATGGTTTGCAGATTTCGCAGTTATCCGACTTTTTTGGAAATTTGCCCTGCTGCAGTCATAAAATGTCTCTCCCCCTTTGCTGTTTTCCATGATTTGTAAAGATCAGTACCTTAGCAATCATCTTGGATATATTTGGTACTCAAGAATATAGTTCATCTAGGTCTGATGCTTTTAATGACATTTTTCTTCCTGCATTTCCAGCACAATGGTCATTCTCCTCAGAAGAAAACACTGCTTTCTGTGATCAATTATCATTATTCCACCCACTTTAAATCATCTTCTTCCATCATTATACACCTCCTCCCCCTCCCAATATACCTGAAGAAAACAAACATTTTTGGTCAACCTTACCTTACTTCTCTAGCCCCAATTTGTTCTTAGCTTTAGCACAGCAGACTCTTTGTTATACCGCTTTTCCTCTTCTATCACATATATGGCCTTATTTACCTAAATTACCCACTTAAGAAGGGGACAGATTGGAAAGAGGGAAAAAATTTGGAACTCAAGATTTTTAAAAAATCACTGTTAAATTTTTTTTCACAAGTAATTGATAAATAATGAAATGTTTTTAAAAATCTATATTGGCTTGTGAATTCCCTTTTCATCCATATTATGCAACTAATATTTTCTCCTCTTTGAGATTATTTTCTTTTGTGTTTTAAGAATTTATTCCAGTATAGTGGGTGAGATGGATAAAAAGACAGGGGGAGGGGTGAAAAAAGATAAAGCAGTGGGTGGGGTGGGTAAAAAACACTGGGAAGTACTTTGGTTGAGAATCCTACTTGAAGCTTCTGGGAAGGTGGTTGACACCTTTCCCTGAGTTGCCACCTCCCACAGGTGAGAATTGCTGTGCTCAGAGGAGGGGATAATGACTGATATAAATGTCAGAGCAGCCAGACCCTGAGAGGCAGACCTTCCTGGAGGCAGAGCCAGCCAGCCAAGGCAGAGCCAGAGAGAAGCTGAGGAGCTGAGCCTCTGAAGGGCCATGGAGAACCAGGACACTCGTGGTGGGGAAGGAGCTAAAACTAACCGGGTCCTGTCCCGCTGCCTACAGGAGCTCTTGACCTGCCCAATCTGCAAGGACTATTTCAGTGACCCCGTGACCAAGGAGTCTGGGGACACCTTCTGCCGGAACTGCCTCCCTCCACAGTCCCAGCCTTCCAACGTCTGCACCAACTGGAAGATCCAGAGCATGGTTCGGGTGGCCAAGGAGCTGAAGCTGTGCCTGGAGCAGCCCCAGGCCCTGCTGGAGGGATGGTGCCCCGAGCATCGGGAGCCCTTGGACTTTTTCTGCAGAGAAGATAATGAGAAAATCTGCATTGTGTGCACTTTCTCCAACCTTCACCAGGGCCATACCCTGACCAGGCTGCAAGGTCTCCACCCACACCAAGAAGCAGCTGCCCTGGACCCCCAGTGAGCCTCTGTGCTGAGAGGAGCCGGTCAGGAGCCTGCAGTGGCCAAAGTCCTGCTCACTCCCAGAAGCCTTTGCTGCTGCTCACTGCCTGGCCTGGGGAGCCGTGCACCCTGAGCTGGCCCCACCAGCCTTGCAGGCCATGGTGCCAGGAAAACTTTGGGCTTCTGTGC
Organism: Sminthopsis crassicaudata; assembly: GCF_048593235.1. NCBI lineage: Eukaryota > Metazoa > Chordata > Mammalia > Dasyuromorphia > Dasyuridae > Sminthopsis > Sminthopsis crassicaudata. Next base: position 312,257,957 of record NC_133618.1, read on the forward strand.
CCACCTGTCCTCTTCCTGCTTCCCCTCTGTAGTTTTCAAAAGAAGTCTCTCCTGGGCCAGGGGCTCCTTTGTACCTGGTCCTGGGTGCCTCAGCACCGGCCTTTGATTTGTGTATCTAATAAAACTTTTCTGGTTTCAACTTAAAAAAAGGAGTTTGATTCTTGTTTCTCACCTCCACCCACTCACTCCCAATCACTGTCCCTGGGGCAGCTCACTTTCTCCACCTGGAAGTCAAGCTACTGCAGACCAAAAACTCCCTTCTGTCCTGCCCTTGTATACTCCTCCCAACTGGACACGAACTGATTCAACATTTCAATCAGACTGCCGTTAAACACTGAATCATCTGGCCTTGTGCCAAGTGGTAGGGGAACAAAGAAAAGCAAAACACAGCCCTGCCCTCAAGGAGCTCACAATCTTTTTTTTACACATGTGGCTAATTATATAATAACTTTTTCCTGCACATTTTACCCCTTTGTTTTCTTTCCTTCCCCACCCTAGAGAGGCTTACATTAGACCCTAATATGTTAATATAGGGGAAATCATTCTGTACATCTATTTATCAGTCCTTTCTCTGGATGCAGAGATAATGCCTTCCTTTATATGACCTTTGGAGTGAATGCGGGTATTTGTAACACTCAGAGTTCCTTATTCACTCAAAATTGTCCTGTAAACAAGCTTGCAGCCTAACGGGCAGATAATGTGCAAAAAGAACTAAGCACAGCAAGCTAAACACAGGACAATTAGAAATAATAGACAGAGAGAAAGAGCTGGGATTAAATGGGATGAGCAAGCCTTTGGGCTTCAGGAAATGGTGGATGTTCAGTGAGAACTGAAGGAAATCAGCAAGGCAGAGATGAGGAAGGAGAGAATTCCATGCATGGAGTCCAGGCAGAGAAAACAGCCAGAGTCCAGCAATGGAATGTTCTGGCTCAAGGAACAGGTGTCACTAAATCGGAGGAATAGGGCCAGGAGAGGCAGAGTGTGAGCAGAAGGAAATGGTGGGGGAGTTGTGGAGGGTGGTAGAAGGCAAACAGAATTCTTCCTTTGACCTTGCAGGGGCTGGGAAGCTGCTGGAACTGGAGAAGGGGGGACAGGATCAGAACCGCCCTGTGGGCAGCTCCTTGGGATCTCTGATTGGGAGATGGGCTAGCCTGGGAGAGACTCGAGGCAGAGACAAAGGAGCAGCTGCTGCCGTGTTCCAGTAATGTGCTATCAGAGAAGAAGTGGGAGGGAGGAGAGGAGGGAGGTGCTCCAGAGGTGACAGACCCTGGCAGGAGATTGGCTGTGGCAGTGAGGGAAAGTGAGCAGTCAGGGATGACATCTGGCTTTTGAGTATGGGGAACTGGGAGTAATCTTAAAACTCACAGGGATATTGGGAAAGAGAAGGGGGTTAGGAGGAGAGAGAGGAAGAGTGAGTCCAGTTAAAGGATCTATGGGATGGCAGAGGGGATGGAGCACTGGCCCTGAAGGCAGAAGGACCTGAGTTCAAATTCCACCTCAGACACTTAGCACTTAATAGCGGTGTGATCCTGGGCAAGGCACTTCACTTCAATTGCCTCACAAATAAACAAACAAACAAACAAACAAACAAACAAACAAACAAATAAATAAATAAATAAATAAATAAATAAATAAATAAATAAATGAATGAATAAATAAATAAATAAATAAATAAATAAATAAATAAATAGATAGATAGATAGATAGATAGATAAATGAATAAACAAACAAACAAACAAATAAATAAATAAATAAATAAGAAAGAAGGAAAACTTTTATTTGGAGATGCTTAATAGATTGGTGGATAATCAAGGTAGAAAATCAGTGGAAAACAAAACCAATGAAGAAAAGAATAGAAGAGAAGCAATAAAATGGGAAAAAATTTTACATGGAAGGCTTCTGACAAAGGCCTCATTTCTAAAATATATGTAGAACTGACTCAAATTTATGCAAATCCAAGCCATTCTCCAACTGGTCAAGGATCAAAGCATGTAAACAGACACCTTTCATGAAGAAGATGAAGAAATTAATACCATTTTTAATGGCATGAAAAGGTGCTCTAAACCACTACTGATCAGAGAAAGGCAAATAAAGATAATCCTGAGATACCTGTACACACCTGTGAGATTGGCTAGGATGGCAGGAAAGGATGAATGTTGGAGGGGATGTGGGGAAACAGGAATGCTGATGAATGCATTGTTGGTGGAGTTGTGAATGGATGGAACCACTCTGTAGAGCAGTCTGGAAGTATGCCCCATAAGTTATCAAATGTCATGTACCCTTTGACCCAGCAGTGTTAGTACTGGGCTTACATCCCAAAGAGATCTTAAAGAAGGGAAAGGGACCTGTTTGTGCCAAAATGATTGTGACAGCCCTTTTTGTGGTGGCAGAAACTGGAAAGTGACTGGCTGCCCATCATTTGGAGAATGGCTGAATAAATTGTGGTCCATGAATATTCTTGTTCTGTAACAAATGACCAACAGGAGGAATACAGAGGGGCCTGGAGAGACTTACATCAACTGATGCTGAGTGAAACGAGCAGAACTAGGGGATCATTATACACTTCAACAATGATACTGTATGCGGATGTATTCTGATGGAAGTGGATATCTTCAACATAGAGAAGAGCTAATCCAGTTCCAATTGATCAATGATGGACAGAATCAGCTACACCCAGAGAAAGAACATTGGGAAATGAGTGTAAACTGTTTACATTTTTGTTTTTCTTCCAAGTTTATTTTTTCCTTCTGAATCCAACTCTTCCTTTACAACAACAATAAGAATAATTCCGTTCTAAACATATATATTGAACCTAGGATATACTATTACATATTTAATATGTATGGGAATGCCTGCCATCTAGGGGAGGGGGTGGAGAGAAGGAGGGGAAAACTCGGAAAAGAAGTGAGTGCGAGGGATAATGTTGTAAAAAATTATCCATTCATATGTTCTGCCAATAAAGTTAAAATAATAAAAAAAAAAGAAAAGAAAAAGAACTGTTTTCTTTTTTTTTTTTAATTTTTTATTTTATTTTATAATTATAACATTTTTTGACAGTACATATGCATGGGTAATTTTTACAACATTATCCCTTGCACTTACTTCTATTCAGATTTTTTCCCTTCCTCCCCCAACCCCCTCCCCCAGATGGCAAGCAGTCTTATATATGTTAAATATATTACAGTATATTCTAGATACAATATATGTGTGTAGAACCGAATTTTTTGTTGCACAGGAAGAATTGGATTCAGAAGGTAAAAATAACAGTTTACATTCATTTCCCAGTGTTCCTTTTCTGGATGTAGCTGGTTCTGTCCATCATTAATCAATTGGAATTGGATTAGTTCTTCTCTATGTTGAAGAAATCCACTTCCATCAGCATACATCCTCGTACAGTATCATTGTTGAAGTGTATTATGATCTTCTGGTTCTGCTCGTTTCACTCAGCATCAGTTGATGTAAGTCTCTCCAAGCCTCTCTGTATTCCTCCTGTTGGTCATTTCTTACAGAGCAATAATATTCCATAACCTTCATATACCATAATTTACCCAACCATTCTCCAATTGATGGACATCCATTCATCTTCCAGCTTCTAGCCACTATGAAAAGGGCTGCCACAAACATTTTGGCACATACAGGACCCTTTCCCTTCTCTAGTAGTTCCTTGGGGTATAAGCCCAGTAGTAGTATGGCTGGGTCAAAGGGTATGCACATTTTGATAACTTTTTGGGCATAATTCCAGATTGCTCTCCAGAATGGTTGGATTCTTTCACAACTCCACCAACAATGCATCAGTGTCCCAGTTTTCCCACAGCCCCTCCAACATTCATCGTTATTTGTTCCTGTCATCTTAGCCAATCTGACAGGTGTGTAATGATACCTCAGAGTTGTCTTAATTTGCATTTCTCTGATCAATAGTGATTTGGAACACTCTTTCATATGAGTGGAAATAGTTTTAATTTCATCATCTGAAAATTGTCTGTTCATATCCTTTGACCATTTATCAATTGGAGAATGGCTTGATTTCTTATAAATTAAAGTCAATTCTCTGTATATTTTGGAGATGAGGCCTTTATCAGAACCTTTAACTGTAAAAATTTTTCCCCAATTTGTTACTTCCCTTCTAATCTTGTTTGCATTAGTTTTGTTTGTGCAGAAACTTTTTAATTTGGTGTAATCAAAATGTTCTATTTTGTGATCAATAATGGTCTCTAGTTCTCCCTTGGACACAAACTCCTTCCTCCTCCACAAGTCTGAGAGGTAAACCATCCCATGTTCCTCCAATTTATTTATGATTTCGTTCTTTATGCCTAAATCTTGGACCCATTTTGATCTAATCCTAGTATGTGGTGTTAAATGTGGGTCCATGCCTAGTTTCTGCCATACTAATTTCCAGTTTTCCCAGCAGTTTTTGTCAAATAATGAATTCTTATCCCAAAATTTGGGATCTTTGGGTTTGTCAAAGATTAGATTGCTATTTTTATTCACTATCTTGTCCTGTGAACCTAACCTATGCCACTGATCAACTAGTCTATTTCTTAGACAATACCAAATGGTTTTGGTGACTGTTGCTTTATAATATAGCTTTAAATCAGGTACACTTAGACCACCTTCCTCTGACTTTTTTTTCATTAGTTCCCTTGCAATTCTCGACCTTTTATTCTTCCATATGAATTTTGTTGTTATTTTTTCTAGGTCATTAAAATAGTTTCTTGGGAGTCTGATTGGTATAGCACTAAATAAATAGATTAGTTTGGGGAGTATTGTCATCTTTATTATATTCGCTCGGCCTATCCAAGAACATTGAATGTCTTTCCAATTATTTAAATCTGACTTTATTTTTGTGGCAAGTGTTTTGTAATTTTGCTCATATAATTCCTGACTCTCCTTTGGTAGATATATTCCCAAATATTTGATACTATCGACTGTTATTTTGAATGGAATTTCTCTTTGTATCTCTTGCTGTTGGATTGTGTTGGTAATGTATAAAAATCCTGAGGATTTATGTGGATTTATTTTGTATCCTGAGACTTTGCTAAAATTCTGAATTATTTCTAATAGCTTTTTAGCAGAGTTTTTGGGGTTCTCTAAGTATACCATCATGTCATCTGCGAAAAGTGACAATTTGATTTCTTCATTTCCTACTCTAATTCCTTGGATCTCTTTCTCGGCTCTTATTGCCAAGGCTAGAGTTTCTAGTACTATACTGAATAGTAATGGTGATAGTGGGCAACCTTGTTTCACTCCTGATCTTACAGGAAAAGGTTCTAGTTTATCACCATTACATATGATGTTTACTGAAGGTTTTAAATATATGCTCCTTATTATTTTAAGGAATAGTCCATTTATTCCTATACTCTCAAGCGTTTTTAGTAGGAATGGATGTTGGATTTTATCAAATGCCTTTTCTGCATCTATTGAGATGATCATATGGTTTTTATTAATTTGATTATTAATATGGTCAATTATACTAATAGTTTTCCTAATATTAAACCAGCCCTGCATTCCTAGTATAAATCCCACTTGGTCATAGTGTATTATCCTGGGGATGATTTTCTGAAGTCTATTTGCTAATATCTTATTTAAGATTTTAGCATCAATATTCATTAAGGAAATTGGTCTATAGTTTTCTTTTTCAGTTTTCGATCTACCTGGTTTAGGTATCAGTACCATGTCTGTGTCATAGAAGGAATTTGATAGGACTCCTTCAATCCCTATTTTTTCAAATAGTTTACATAGCATTGGAGTTAGTTGTTCTTTAAATGTTTGGTAGAATTCACCTGTAAATCCATCTGGTCCTGGGGACTTTTTCTTAGGAAGTTGGTTAATAGCTTGGTCTATTTCTTTTTCTGAGATGGGACTATTTAGACTACTTACTTCTTCCTCTGTTAATCTGGGCAAGCTATATTTTTGAAGGTATTCTTCCATTTCATTTAAGTTATCGAATTTATCGGCATAAAGTTGAGCAAAGTAGCTCCTAACTATTGTTCTAATTTCCTCTTCATTAGTGGTGAGTTCACCCTTTTCATTTTCAAGACTATCAATTTGCTTTTTCTCTTTCCTTTTTTTAATCAGGTTTACTAAGGGTTTGTCTATTTTGTTGGTTTTTTCATAAAACCAACTCTTAGTTTTATTAATTAATTCAATAGTTTTTTTACTTTCAATTTTATTAATCTCACCTTTTATTTTTTGAATTTCAAGTTTTGTGTTTCTGGAGGTTTTTAATTTGTTCCTTTTCTAGCAATTTTAGTTGTAAACCCAATTCGTTGGCCCTCTCTTTCTCTATTTTATGCAGGTAGGCCTGTAGAGATATAAAACTTCCCCTAATTACTGCTTTGGCTGTATCCCACACATTTTGGTATGATGTCTCATTATTGTCATTTTCTTGGGTGAAGTTATTAATTATGTCTATGATTTGCTGTTTTACCCAATCATTCTTTAGTATAAGATTATTTAGTTTCCAATTATTTTTTGGTCTATTTTCCCCTGGCTTTTTATTAAATGTTATTTTGATTGCATTATGGTCTGAAAAGGATGCATTTACTATTTCTGCCTTACTGCATTTGATTTTGAGGTTTTTATGCCCTAGTATATGATCAATTTGTGTATAGGTTCCATGAACTGCTGAGAAGAAAGTATATTCCTTTCTGTCTCCATTTAGCTTTCGCCAAAGATCTATCATATCAAACTTTTCTAGTATTCTATTTACCTCTTTGACTTCTTTCTTATTTATTTTGTGGTTTGATTTATCTAATTCTGAGAGTGCAAGGTTGAGATCTCCCGCTATTATAGTTTTGCTATCTATTTCCTCTTGCAGCTCTCTTAATTTCTCTTTTAAGAATTTAGATGCTGCACCACTTGGTGCATACATGTTTAATATTGATACTGCTTCACTATTGATGCTTCCCTTTAACAGGATATAATGCCCTTCCTTATCTCTTTTAATTAGATCAATTTTTGTTTTTGCTTGATCTGAGATGAGGATGGCTACTCCTGCTTTTTTGGTTTTGCCTGAAGCATAATAGATTCTGCTCCACCCTTTTACTTTTAGTTTGAATGTCTCATCCTGTTTCAGGTGTGTTTCCTGTAAACAACATATAGTAGGATTCTGACTTTTAATCCAGTCTGCTAACTGCTTCCTCTTTATGAGGCAGTTTGCCCCATTCACATTTATGGTTAGAAGGACTAATTCTATATTGCTTGCCATCCTATTAACCCCTGCTTATGCTTTTCCCCTTTCCTTCCCGTTTACCCTCCTATCCAGTATTAAACTGGTAAACACCACTTGCTTTTCACAGCCCTCCCTTTTTAGGATCCCTCCCCCACCTTAAAGATCCTCCCCTTATTTTACCCCTTTTCCTCGAAATTACTGTATTCCCTTCCCCTTAGCTTACTCCTTCCCTTTCACTTTTCAATGAAGTGGAAGAAGTTTCACCATAAATCGAATATGTCTATTGATACACGCTATGTTCATCTCCCTCCTTTCTTTCTCTCAGATATAATAGGTTACCTTTGCCTCTTCATGAGATGTAGTACCACCACTTTATACTTTTTTATGATATAATCTCCTTTCCACCTCTAGTTTCTAAGACAAATTGTACATATGTTCTTTACATATTTTTTTGACAGAAGTATAGTTCTCAAGATTTCTTTTTACCTTTTTTAGAAGTCTCTTGAGTTCTGTATTTGAAGATCAAACCTCTTATGTAGGTCTGGTTTTTTCATCAAAAATAGATGGAATTCATTTATTTCGTTAAATGTCCATCTTCTTCCCTGGAAAACGATGCTCATTCTTGCTGGGTAAGTTATTCTTGGCTGCATACCAAGTTCCTTAGCCTTTCGGAATATCATGTTCCAGGCCCTGCGTTCTTTTAATGTGGATGCTGCTAGATCCTGGGTTATCCTTATTGTGGATCCTTCATATCTGAATTGTTTTTTTCTAGCAGCTTCCAATATCTTTTCCTTTGTCTGATGGTTCTTGAACTTGGCCACTATATTTCTTGGCGTTTTGATTTTAGGGTCCCTTTCAGTAGGTGATCGATGAATTTTCTCAATGTCTATTTTACCCTCTGTTTCCAAAACGTCTGGGCAGTTCTCTTTGATAATTTCCTCGAAAATGGTGTCCAAGCTCTTTTTTTCCTCCCATTTTTCAGGGAGTCCGATTATTCTCAAATTGTCTCTCCTGGATCTGTTTTCCAGGTCTGTTGTCTTTCTGGTAAGGTACTTGACAGTCTTTTCAATTGTTTCATTTCTCTGGTTTTGCTTGACTCCCTCTTGGTTTCTCCTTGAGTCATTCATTTCTACTTGTTCCAGTCTAATTTTCAATGATGTATTTTCTTCACTCACTTTTTTTATATCTCTTTGTAATTGTCCAATTGAGTTTTTATCTTCTATGGAAATTTTTTCCATTTTATCCATTTTATTTTTTAGAGAGCTGATTTGAAAAAGAACTGTTTTCAAATGTAATTAGAAAAATTAATAAAATATTCAAAAAAATCTATATTAGTTTGTAAATTCCCTTTATATCCATATTATGCAACTCCTATTTTTCTCCTGGTTGGGATTATTTTCTTTTGTGTCTTAAAAATTTATTCCAGTATAGTGGGTGAGATGGATAAAAAGAGAGAGGGGGGAGGGGTGAAAAAAGATAAAGCAGAGGGTGGGGTGGGTAAAAAACACTGGGAAGTACTTTGGTTGAGAATCCTACTTGAAGCTTCTGGGAAGGTGGTTGACACCTTTCCCTGAGTTGCCACCTCCCACAGGTGAGAAAGGCTGTGCTCAGAGGAGGGGATAAGGACTGATATAAATGCAGAGCAGCCAGACCCTGAGAGGCAGACCTTCCTGGAGGCAGAGCCAGCCAGCCAAGGCAGAGCCAGAGAGAAGCTGAGGGGCTGAGCCTCTGAAGGGCCATGGAGAACCAGGACACTCGTGGTGGGGAAGGAGCTAAAACTAACCGGGTCCTGTCCCGCTGCCTACAGGAGCTCTTGACCTGCCCAATCTGCAAGGACTATTATAGTGACCCCGTGACCAAGGAGTCTGGGGACACCTTCTGCCGGAACTGCCTCCCTCCACAGTCCCAGCCTTCCAACGTCTGCACCAACTGGAAGATCCAGAGCATGGTTCGGGTGGCCAAGGAGCTGAAGCTGTGCCTGGAGCAGCCCCAGGCCCTGCTGGAGGGATGGTGCCCCGAGCATCGGGAGCCCTTGGACTTTTTCTGCAGAGAAGATAATGAGAAAATCTGCATTGTGTGCACTTTCTCCAACCTTCACCAGGGCCATACCCTGACCAGGCTGCAAGGTCTCCACCCACACCAAGAAGCAGCTGCCCTGGACCCCCAGTGAGCCTCTGTGCTGAGAGGAGCCGGTCAGGAGCCTGCAGTGGCCAAAGTCCTGCTCACTCCCAGAAGCCTTTGCTGCTGCTCACTGCCTGGCCTGGGGAGCCGTGCAGCCCGAGCTGGCCCCACCAGCCTTGCAGGCCATGGTGCCAGGAAAACTTTGGGCTTCTGTGCCCACCTGTCCTCTTCCTGCTTTCCCTCTGTAGTTTTCAAAAGAAGTCTCTCCTGGGCCAGGGGCTCCTTTGTACCTGGTCCTGGGTGCCTCAGCACCGGCCTTTGCTTTGTGTATCTAATAAAACTTTTCTGGTTTCAACTTAAAAAAAGGAGTTTGATTCTTGTTTCTCACCTCCACCCACTCACTCCCAATCACTGTCCCTGGGGCAGCTCACTTTCTCCACCTGGAAGTCAAGCTACTGCAGACCAAAAACTCCCTTCTGTCCTGCCCTTGTATACTCCTCCCAACTGGACACGAACTGATTCAACATTTCAATCAGACTGCCGTTAAACACTGAATCATCTGGCCTTGTGCCAAGTGGTAAGGGAACAAAGAAAAGCAAAACACAGCCCTGCCCTCAAGGAGCTCACAATCTTTTTTTTACACATGTGGCTAATTATATAATAACTTTTTCCTGCACATTTTACCCCTTTGTTTTCTTTCCTTCCCCACCCTAGAGAGGCTTACATTAGACCCTAATATGTTAATATAGGGGAAATCATTCTGTACATCTATATATCAGTCCTTTCTCTGGATGCAGAGATAATGCCTTCCTTTATATGACCTTTGGAGTGAATGCGGGTATTTGTAACACTCAGAGTTCCTTATTCACTCAAAATTGTCCTCAAAACAAGCTTGCAGCCTAACGGGCAAATAATGTGCAAAAAGAACTAAGTACAGCAAGCTAAACACAGGACAATTAGAAATAATAGAGAGAAAGAGCTAGGATTAAATGGGATGAGCAAGCCTTTGGGCTTCAGGAAATGGTGGATGTTCAGTGAGAACTGAAGGAAATCGGCAAGGCAGAGATGAGGAAGGAGAGAATTCCAAGCATGGAGTCCAGGCAGGGAAAACAGCCAGAGTCCAGCAATGGAATGTTCTGGCTCAAGGAACAGGTGTCACTAAATTGGAGGAATAGGGCCAGGAGAGGCAGAGTGTGAGCAGAGGAAATGGTGGGGGAGTTGTGGAGGGGTTTAGGAGGCAAACAGAATTCTTCCTTTGATCTTGGAGGGGCTGGGAAGCTGCTGGAACTGGAGAAGGGGGGACAGGATCAGAACCGCCCTGTGGGCAGCTCCTTGGGATCTCTGATTGGGAGATGGGCTAGCCTGGGAGAGACTCGAGGCAGAGACAAAGGAGCAGCTACTGCCATGTTCCAGTAATGTGCTATCAGAGAAGAAGTGGGAGGGAGGAGAGGAGGGAGGTGCTCCAGAGGTGACAGACCCTGGCAGGAGATTGGCTGTGGCAGTGAGGGAAACTGAGCAGTCAGGGATGACATCTGGCTTTTGAGTATGGGGAACTGGGAGTAATCTTAAAACTCACAGGGAAATTGGGAAAGAGAAGGGGGTTAGGAGGAGAGAGAGGAAGAGTGAGTCCATTTAAAGATCTATGGGATGGCAGAGGGGATGGAGCACTGGCACTGAAGGCAGAAGGACCTGAGTTCAAATTCCACCTCAGACACTTAGCACTTAATAGCGGTGTGATCCTGGGCAAGGCACTTCACTTCAATTTACACACACACACACACACACACACACACACACACACACACACACACACACACACAAAATAAATAAATATAAAAGAAGGAAAGAAAACATTTAGTTGGAGATGCTTAATAGACAGGTGAATAATCAAGATAGAAAATCGGTAGAAAACAAATCCAAGGAAGACAAGATTAGAAGGGACGGAATGAACTGGGGAAAACATTTTACCTGGAAGGGCTCTGACAAAGGCCTCATTTCTAAAATATATGGAGAACTGACTCAAATTTGTGCAAATCCAAGCCATTCTCCAACTGGTCAAGGATCAAAGCATGTGAACAGACACCTTTCATGAAGAAGATGAAGAAATGAAAACCATTTCTAAAGGCATGAAAAGGTGCTCTAAACCACTATTGATCAGAGATTTGCAAATAAAGGCAATCCTGAGATACCTGTACACCCCTGTCAGATTGGCTAGGATGACAGGAAAGGAAGAATGTTGGAGGGGATGTGGGGAAACAGGAATGCTGATGAATGCATTGTTGGTGGAGTTGTGAATGGATGGAACCACTCTGTAGAGCAGTCTGGAAGTATGCCCCATAAGTTATCAAATGGCATGTACCCTTTGACCCAGCAGTGTTACTGATGAGGTATCAGGGAGCCAAATGATGAGGTATATATCTCAATAGGATTAGGATTAGGTAAAGTCTAGTGGCAGGATTGGGGGTACAGGGAGTCACATGGAGCTCCCCTGCAACCCCTTAGGATTCGGCACAACGATGCAAAGTTAAATCAGGTCTAGTGGCGGCGCAGGGTCCCCTGAAAATGAATTTACAGGCCCGAAAACCTAGATTAAAAAAAAATATGTTTATTGCAAGGTTTCGAAGCAAGGTTAAAGTCTGGTTAGTAAAAGGCATTAGATAGAGGAAGATATACACAGAAAGCAGCAGGACAGAGAGTCTGTGATGCTAGGCATATTGCTGGCATGTTTCAAGTCTCTGCCAAGGGATGATTCCACCTTGGCTCTTTTATCTGCCTGAAGGGGCCTGTGGGGGGAGCCCAGGTTGATTCCTCCTTAGCCAGAACCCACCAGGTGGGGGTTGGGCTACCTGAGCAGATCATTAGAATGGGGGCTGAAAACCCAAGCCAGCTCAGATCTGGTGGGAGTGGGTACAGCCCAAAACTGGCTTGACCAGATCTTGAAAATCAAAGATCAATGCCAAAGAAAGTTGGAAATCAGGAAAGGAATCTCAAAGGGGCTACCACCCACATCATTACTACTGGGCTTATATCCTTTTTTTTCCCTTTTTTTTAAAAATTAATTTTATAATTATAACATTTTTTTGACAGTACATATGCATAGGTAATTTTTTACAACATTATCCCTTGTACTCCCTTCTGTTCCGAATTATTCCCCTCCTTCCCTCCACCCCCTCCCCTAGATGGCAGGCATTCCCATACATATTAAATATCTTATAATATATCCTACTTACAATATATATGTGCAGAACCGAATTTTGTTGTTGTTGCAAAGGAAGAATTGGATTCTGAAGGTAAAAATAACCTGGGGAGAAAAACAACAAAAAAAATGCTCACCGTTTACACTCATTTCCCAGTGTTCCTTCTCTGGATGTAGCTGATTCTGTCCTTCATTGATCAATTGGAATTGGATTAGCTCTTCTCTATATCGAAGATATCCACTTCCATCAGAATACCTCCTCATACAGTATCCTTGTTGAAGTGTATAATGATCCCCTAGTTCTGTTCTTTTCACTCAGCATCAGTTCATGTAATTCTCTCCAAGCCTCTCTGTATTCCTCCTGCTGGTCATTTCTTACAGAACAATAATATTCCATAACATTCATATACCACAGTTTACCCAACCATTCTCCAATTGATGGACATCCATTCATCTTCCAGCTTCTAGCCACTACAAAAAGGGCTGCCACAAACATTTTGGCACATACAGATGCCTTTCCATTCTTTAGTATTTCCTTAGGCTATAAGCCCAGTAGAAACACTGCTGGATCAAAGAGTATGCCAAAAATGCATCAGTGTCCCAGTTTTCCCACATCTCCTCCAACATTCATCATCATTTGTTCCTGCCTTCTTAGCCAATCTGACAGGTGTGTAGTGGTATCTCAGAGTTGTCTTAATTTTCATTTCTCTAATCAGTAGTGATTTGGAACACTCTTTCCTATGAGTGGAAATAGTTTCAATTTCATCATCTGAGAATTGTCTGTTCATATCCATTGACCATTTATCAATTGGAAAATGGTTTGATTTCTTATAAATTAGGGTCAGTTCTCTATACATTTTGGAAATGAGACCTTTATCAGAACCTTTATCTGTAAAAATGTTTTCCCAATTTGTTACTTCCCTTCTAATCTTGTTTGCATCAGTTTTGTTTGTACAAAAGCTTTTAAATTTGATGTAATCAAAATTTTCTATTTTGTGATCAATAATGGTCTCTAGTTCTCCTTTGGACACAAACTCCTTCCTCCTCCACAAATCTGAGAGGTAAACCATCCCATGTTCCTCTAATTTATTTATGATTTCGTTCTTTATGTCTAAATCTTGGACCCATTTTGATCTTATCTTAGTATGTGGTATTAAATGTCGGTCCATGCCTAGTTTCTGCCATACTAATTTCCAGTTTTCCCAAAAGTTTTTATCAAATAATGAATTCTTATCCCCAAAGTTGGGATCTTTGGGTTTGTCAAACACTAGATTGCTATTTTTATTTGCTATCTTGTCCTGTGAACCTAACCTATTCCACTGATCAACTAGTCTATTTCTTAGCCAATACCAATTGGTTTTGGTGACTACATCGGGTACAACTCAGTCACCTTCATCTGATTTTTTTTTTCATTAATTCCCTTGAAATTCTCGACCTTTCATTGTTCCATGTGAATTCTGTTGTTATTTTTTCTAGGTCATTAAAATAGTTTCTTGGGAGTCTGATTGGTATAGCACTAAATAGATAGATTAGTTTGGGGAGTATTGTCATCTTTATTATATTCGTTCAGCCTATCCAAGAGCACTGAATGTCTTTCCAATTATTTAAATCTGACTTTATTTTTGTGGCAAGTGTTTTGTAATTTTGCTCATATAATTCCTGACTCTCCTTTGGTAGATATATTCCCAAATATTTTATACTATCGACTGTTATTTTGAATGGAATTTCTCTTTATATCTCTTGCTGTTGGATTGTGTTTGGTAATGTATAAAAATGCTGAGGATTTATGTGGATTTATTTTGTATCCTGCAACTTTGCTAAAATTCTGAATTATTTCTAATAGCTTTTTAGCAGAGTCTTTGGGGTTCTCTAAGTATACCATCATGTCATCTGCAAAGAGTGATAGTTTGATTTCCTCATTTCCTACTCTAATTCCTTGCATCTCTTTCTCAGCTCTTATTGCTGAGGCTAGAGTTTCTAGTACTATATTGAATACTAATGGTGATAGTGGCATCCTTGTTTCACTCCTGATCTTACTGGTAAAGGTTCCAGTTTATCGCCATTACATATGATGTTTACTGATGGTTTTGAATATATGCTCCTTATTATTTTAAGGAATAGTCTATTTATTGCTATACTCTGAAGTGTTGTTAGTAGGAATGGAGATTGGATTTTATCACATGCTTTTTCTGCATCTACTGAGGTGATCATATGTTTTTTGTTAATTTGGTTATTGATATAGTCGATTATGTTAATAGTTTACCTAATATTGAACCAGCCCTGCATTCCTAGTATAAATCCCACTTGGTCATAGTATATTATCCTGGGGATGATTTTCTGTAGTCTTTTTGCTAATATTTTATTTAAGATTTTAGCATCAATGTTCATTAGGGAGATTGGCCTATACTTTTCTTTCTCTGTTTTCAGCCTACCTGGTTTAGGTATCAGTACAATGTCTGTGTCATGAAAGTAATTTGGTAGGACTCCTTCAATCCCTATTTTTTCAAATAGTTTATATATCATTGGAGTTAATTGTTCTTTAAATGTTTGGTAGAATTCACATGTAAATCCATCTGATCCTGGGGATTTTTTCTTAAGGAGGTGCTTAATAGCTTGTTCTATTTCTTTTACTGAAATGGGACTAGTTAGACTATTTACTCCTTCCTCTGTTAATCTGGGCAAGCTATATTTTTAAAGGTATTCTTCCATTTCATTTAAGTTATCAAATTTATTGGCATAAAGTTGAGCAAGGTAGCTCCTAACTATTATTCTAATTCCCTCTTCATTAGTGGTGAGTTCTCCCTTTTCATTTTCAAGACTAACAATTTGCTTTTCCTCTTTCCTTTTTTAAATCATATTTACTTAGGGTTTGTCTATTTTGTTGCATTTTTCATAGAAGCAATTCTTACTTTAATTAATCTGGGCTTATATAACAAAGAGATCTTAAAGAAGGGAAAGGACCTACATGTGCAAGAATGTTTGTGACAATCCGTTTTGTAGTGGTAGAAACTGGAAACTGAGTGAATACTCAACAACTGGAGAATGGCAGAATAAAGTTGCATATGAATGTTATTGTTCGGTAAGAACTGACCAGCAGGAAGATTTCAGAAAAGCCTGGATTTACATGAACTGATGCTGAGTGAAAGGAGATCATTATAAATAGGAACACCAATTCTCTATGAGGAAGTATTCTGATGGAAGTGGAAATATTCAACAAAGAGAAGATCTAATTCAGCTCCAATTGATCTATGATGGACAGAAGCAGCTAAACCCAGAGAAGGAACACTGGGAAAAGAGTGTAAACTGTATGCATTTTTGTTTTTCTTCTCAGGTTATTTTTACCTTCTGAATCCAACTCTTCCTGTGGAACAAGAGAACTGTTATGTTGTGCACACATATATTGTATCTAGAATATACTATAACATATTTAACCTGTATAAGATTGCCTGCCATCTAAGGGAGGGAATGGAGGGAGGGAAGGGAAAATCAGAACAGAAGTGAGTGCAAGGGATAATGTTGTAAAAAATTACCCATGCATATGTACTGTCAATAAAAAAGCTACAATACAAAATAAAAAAAAAAAAAGAAAAGAAGAAGAACTGTTTTCAAATGTAATTAGAAAAATAAATAAAATATTCAAAAAATCTATATTGGTTTGTAAATTCCCTTTTCATCCATATTATACAACTCCTATTTTTCTCCTGGTTGGGATTATTTTCTTTTGTGTCTTAAAAATTTATTCCAGTATAGTGGGTGAGATGGATAAAAAGAGAGAGGGGGGAAGGGGTGAAAAAAGATAAAGCAGTGGCTGGGGTGGGTAAAAAACACTGGGAAGTACTTTGGTTGAGAATCCTACTTGAAGCTTCTGCAAAGGTGGTTGACACCTTTCCCTGAGTTGCCACCTCCCACAGGTGAGAATTGCTGTGCTCAGAGGAGGGGATAAGGACTGATATAAATGCAGAGCAGCCAGACCCTGAGAGGCAGACCTTCCTGGAGGCAGAGCCAGCCAGCCAAGGCAGAGCCAGAGAGAAGCTGAGGGGCTGAGCCTCCGAAGGGCCATGGAGAACCAGGACACTCGTGGTGGGGAAGGAGCTAAAACTAACCGGGTCCTGTCCCGCTGCCTACAGGAGCTCTTGACCTGCCCAATCTGCAAGGACTATTTCAGTGACCCCGTGACCAAGGAGTCTGGGGACACCTTCTGCCGGAACTGCCTCCCTCCACAGTCCCAGCCTTCCAACGTCTGCACCAACTGGAAGATCCAGAGCATGGTTCGGGTGGCCAAGGAGCTGAAGCTGTGCCTGGAGCAGCCCCAGGCCCTGCTGGAGGGATGGTGCCCCGAGCATCGGGAGCCCTTGGACTTTTTCTGCAGAGAAGATAATGAGAAAATCTGCATTGTGTGCACTTTCTCCAACCTTCACCAGGGCCATACCCTGACCAGGCTGCAAGGTCTCCACCCACACCAAGAGGCAGCTGCCCTGGACCCTCAGTGAGCCTCTGTGCTGAGAGGAGCCGGTCAGGAGCCTGCAGTGGCCAAAGTCCTGCTCACTCCCAGAAGCCTTTGCTGCTGCTCACTGCCTGGCCTGGGGAGCCGTGCAGCCCGAGCTGGCCCCACCAGCCTTGCAGGCCATGGTGCCAGGAAAACTTTGGGCTTCTGTGCCCACCTGTCCTCTTCCTGCTTCCCCTCTGTAGTTTTCAAAAGAAGTCTCTCCTGGGCCAAGGGCTCCTTTGTACCTGGTCCTGGGTGCCTCAGCACCGGCCTTTGCTTTGTGTATCTAATAAACTTTTCTGGTTTCAACTTAAAAAAAGGAGTTTGATTCTTGTTTCTCACCTCCACCCACTCACTGCCAATCACTGTCCCTGGGGCAGCTCACTTTCTCCACCTGGAAGTCAAGCTATTCCAGAACAAAAACTCCCTTCTGTCCGGCCCTTGTATACTCCTCCCAACTGGACACGAACTGATTCAACATTTCAGTCAGACTGCCGTTAAACACTGAATCAGCTGGCCTTGTGCCAAGTGCTAGGGGAACAAAGAAAAGCAAAACACAGCCCTACCCTCAAGGATCTCACAATCTTTTTTTTAAACATGTGGCTAATTATATAATAACATTTTCCTGCACATTTCCCCCCTTTTTTTTCTTTCTTTCCCCACCCTAGAGAGGCTTACATTAGACCCAAATATGTTAATATAGGGAAAATCATTCTCTACATCTATATATCAGTCCTTTCTCTGGATGCAGAGATAATGCCTTCCTTTATATGATCTTTGGAGTGAATGCGGGTATTTGTAACACTCAGAGTTCCTTATTCACTCAAAATTGTCCTGTAAACAAGCTTGCAGCCTAACGGGCAGATAATGTGCAAAAAGAACTAAGTACAGCAAGCTAAACACAGGACAATTAGAAATAATTGACAGAGAGAAAGAGCTGGGATTAAATGGGATGAGCAAGCCTTTGGGCTTCAGGAAATGGTGGATGTTCAGTGAGAACTGAAGGAAATCAGCAAGGCAGAGATGAGGAAGGAGAGAATTCCATGCATGGAGTCCAGGCAGGGAAAACAGCCAGAGTCCAGCAATGGAATGTTCTGGCTCAAGGAACAGGTGTCACTAAATTGGAGGAATAGGGCCAGGAGAGGCAGAGTGTGAGCAGAAGGAAATGGTGGGGGAGTTGTGGAGGGGTTTAGGAGGCAAACAGAATTCTTCCTTTGATCTTGGAGGGGCTGGGAAGCTGCTGGAACTGGAGAAGGGGGGACAGGATCAGAACCGCCCTGTGGGCAGCTCCTTGGGATCTCTGATTGGGAGATGGGCTAGCCTGGGAGAGACTCGAGGCAGAGACAAAGGAGCAGCTGCTGCCGTGTTACAGTAATGTGCTATCAGAGAAGAAGTGGGAGGGAGGAGAGGAGGGAGATGCTCCAGAGGTGACAGACCTTGGCAGGAGATTGGCTGTGGCAGTGAGGGAAAGTGAGCAGTCAGGGATGACATCTGGCTTTTGAGTATAGGGAACTGGGAGTAATCTTAAAACTCACAGGGAAATTGGGAAAGAGAAGGGGGTTAGGAGGAGAGAGAGGAAGAGTGAGTCCATTTAAAGATCTATGGGATGGCAGAGGGGATGGAGCACTGGCCCTGAAGGCAGAAGGACCTGAGTTCAAATTCCACCTCAGACACTTAGCACTTAATAGCGGTGTGATCCTGGGCAAGGCACTTCACTTCAATTTACACACACACACACACACACACACACACACACACACACACACACACACACACACACACAAAATAAATAAATACAAAAGAAGGAAAGAAAACATTTAGTTGCAGTTGCTTAATAGACAGGTGAATAATCAAGATAGAAAATCGGTAGAAAACAAAACTAATGAAGACAAGATTAGAAGGGAAGGAATGAACTGGGGAAAACATTTTACCTGGAAGGGCTCTGACAAAGGCCTTATTTCTAAAATATATGGAGAACTGACTCAAATTTTTGCAAATCCAAGCCATTCTCCAACTGGTCAAGGATCAAAGCATGTGAACAGACACCTTTCATGAAGAAGATGAAGAAATGAAAACCATTTCTAAAGGCATGAAAAGGTGCTCTAAACCACTATTGATCAGAGAAATGCAAATAAAGGCAATCCTGAGATACCTGTACACCCCTGTCAGATTGGCTAGGATGACAGGAAAGGATGAATGTTGCAGAGGATGTGGGAAAACTGGGACACTGATGCATTGTTGGAGAAGTTGTTCTGGAGAGCAATCTGGAATTTCCCCAAAAAGTTATCAAATTGTGCATACCCTTTGATCCAGCATTGCTACTACTGGGCTTATATCTCAAGGAAATACTAAGAAGGGAAAGGGACCTGTATGTGCCAAAATGTTTGTGGCAGCCCTTTTCATAGTGGCAGAAACTGGAAACTGAGTGGATGTCCATCAATTGGAGAATGG
This sequence comes from Sminthopsis crassicaudata, assembly GCF_048593235.1. Taxonomy (NCBI): domain Eukaryota; kingdom Metazoa; phylum Chordata; class Mammalia; order Dasyuromorphia; family Dasyuridae; genus Sminthopsis; species Sminthopsis crassicaudata. The sequence continues at coordinate 312,277,382 of NC_133618.1, forward strand.
TTGGGTAAATTATGGTATATGAAGGTTATGGAATATTATTGTTCTGTAAGAAATGACCAGCAGGATGAATACAGAGAGGCTTGGAGAGACTTACATCAACTGATGCTGAGTGAAATGAGCAGGACGAGGAGATCATTATACACTTCAACAATGATACTGTATGAGGATGTATTCTGATGGAAGTGGATATCTTCAACATAGAGAAGAGCTAATCCAATTCCAATTGATCAATGAGGGACAGAATCAGCTACATCCAGAGAAGGAACACTGGGAAATGACTGTAAACTGTTTACATTTTTGTTTTTCTTCCAAGCCTATTTTTTCCTTCTGAATCCAACTCTTCCTTTACAACAACAACAAGAATAATTCCGTTCTAAACATATATATTGTACCTAGCATATACTATAAGATATTTAACATGTATGGGAATGCCTGCCATCTAGGGGAGGGGGTGAAGAGAAGGAGGGGAATAATTCGGAACAGAAGGGAGTACAAGGGAATAATGTTGTAAAAAATTACCTATGCATATGTACTGTCAAAAATGTTATAATTATAAAATTAGTAAAAAATTTAAAAAAAGAGAAAATCTAATTCAACTCCACTTGATCAATGATGGACAGAATTAGCCACACCCAGAGAAAGAACACTGGGAAATGAGTGTAAACTGTTTGCATTTTTGTTTTTCTTCCCAGGTTATTTTTTCCTTCTGAATCCATCTCTTCCTGGGAAACAAGAGAACTGTTCTGTTCTGCACTCATATATTGTATCTAGGATATACTGTAACATATTTAACCTGTATAAGATTGTCTGCCAACTAGGGGAGGGGGTGGAGGGAGGGAAGGGAAAATCAGAACAGAAGTGAGTGCAAGAGATAATGTTGTAAACAACTACTCACGTATATGTTCTGTAAATAAAATGTTACAAGAAAAAAGAAAAGAAAGAAAAGAAAAAGAACTGTTTTCACATGTAATTGAGAAAGAATAAAATATTCCAAAAAATCTATATTGCTTAGTGAATTCCCTTTTCTTGCACATGATACAACTCCTATTTTTCTCCTATTTGGGATGATTTCCTTTTGTGTTTTAAGAATTTATTCCAGGGATTTCCGGCCAAGATGGCGGCGTGGAGGCAGACAGCTGCTTGAGCTCCTCGTTTTCTCTCAGAATTTACTTCATGACAAGCCTCTGACTTAATGCTTGACCCAGAAAGAAATCCACAAATAATTACCAAGAGAAGACATCCTTGAAAGTCGCCAGAAAAGGTCTGTGTTTGCTTGGGGGAGGGTCAATCAGACTGGGCGCAGACTGAGGGCAGGCAGCTAGAGCAAGACAGACAGCTCACACAGCTCAGACCAGAGGGGGAGGGATACGATCTCTGCCTTTTCTGCAAAAAGACTTTTTCCCCAGAGTGGATTGTCCGTCTTGGCAGCAAGCCAGGAGCAGGGTGTAAACACCGGAGGTGAAGATTAAAACCCCAGAAAGCCAGCGTCTCTCAGAATCCGGCCACCCCCAACTCCCACCTGGACTGACTCAGTGCATTGTCAGAGCCTCAGAGCTCAGACTCAGTACTGTCATTGCTGTTCTGTTAGTGGCTCTCTGCTGCCCTACCCCCAGTCTGTAGAGGAAGCCCATTAATACCATCCAGCCCCATCCCCCCAAAAACAGACCAATTGTTTCTCTTGTCAGTTTGTTTTCCTTGATTCCTACTCTGACAAAATGAACAAAAAATTCAAAAGGGCTCTAACCATTGACAGCTTCTGTGTGGAGAGGGAGCAGACTTCAAACACTGAGGAAACTAAAAACAAACTGTCCCCAGATGAATGCCCTAAGAGGGATATGAGCTGCTCCTCAATACAAAAGAATCTCATAGAGGAAATCAAAAAGGCTCTCACAAGAGAGCTGGAAGAGAAATGGGAAAAGGAAAGGGAAGCTTGGTAAGAGAGCCTGTAGAAGTCATCCCATGCATTCAAATACAGAGTGGATAAAGAAATCAAATCATTGAGAAACAAGATTAGTGAGCTGGAAAAGGTAAACAACTCCAAGGAAAACAGGATTAGTGAGCTGGAAAAAGAAAACAGCTCTCTAAAAAATAAAATGGATAAATTGGAAAAAAATTCCATAGAAGATAAAAACTCAATTGGACAATTACAAAGAGATATAAAAAAAGTGAGTGAATAAAATAATCATTGAAAATTAGACTGGAACAAGTAGAAATGAATGACTCAAGGAGAAACCAAGAGGTAGTCAAGCAAAACCAGAGAAATGAAACAATTGAAAAGAATGTCAAGTACCTTACTAGAAAGACAACAGACCTGGAAAACAGATCCAGGAGAGACAATTTGAGAATAATCGGACTCCCTGAAAAATGTGAGGAAAAAAAGAGCTTGGACATCATTTTCGAGGAAATTATCAAAGATAACTGCCCAGACGTTCTGGAAACAGAGGGTAAAATAGACATTGAAAAAATTCATCGATCACCTCCTGAAAGGGACCCTAAAATCAAAACGCCAAGAAATATAGTGGCCAAGTTCAAGAACCATCAGACAAAGGAAAAGATATTGGAAGCTGCTAGAAAAAAGCAATTCAGATATGGAGGATCCACAATAAGGATAACCCAGGATCTAGCAGCATCCACATTAAAAGAACGAAGGGCCTGGAACATGATATTCTGAAAGGCTAAGGAACTTGGTATGCAGCCAAGAATAACTTACGCAGCAAGAATGAGCATTGTTTTCCAGGGAAGAAGATGGACATTTAACGAAATAAATGAATTCCATCTATTTTTGATGAAAAAACCAGACCTACATAAAAGGTTTGATCTTCAAATACAGAACTCAAGAGATTTCTAAAAAGGTAAAAAGAAAATTTGAGAACTATGCTTCTGCCAAAAAAATATGTAAAGAACATATGTACAATTTGTCTTAGAAACTAGAGGTGGAAAGGAAATTATATCATAAAGTGTAAAGTGGTGGTACTACATCTCATGAAGAGGCAAAGGTAACCTATTATATCTGAGAGAAAGAAAGGAGGGAGATGAACATAGTGTGCATGAATAGACATATTCGATTTATGGTGAATCTTCTTCTACTTCATTGAAAAGTGAAAGGGAAGGAGTAAGCTAAGGGGAAGGGAATACAGAAATTTCGAGGAAAAGGGCTAAAATAAGGGGAGGATCTTTAAGGTGGGGGAGGGATCCTAAAAATGGAGGGCTGTGAAAAGCAAGTGGTGTTCAGAAGTTTAATACTGGGTAGGGGGGTAAGAGGGAAGGAAAGGGGAAAACCATAAGCAGGGGTTAATAGGATGGCAAGCAATATAGAATTAGTCTTTCTAAACATAAATGTGAATGGGGCAAACTGCCTCATAAAGAGGAAGCAGTTAGCAGACTGGATTAAAAGTCAGAATCCTACTATATGTTGTTTACAGGAAAAACACCTGAAACAGGGTGAGACATTCAAACCAAAAGTAAAAGGGTGGAGCAGAATCTATTATGCTTCAGGCAAAACCAAAAAAGCAGGAGTAGCCATCCTCATCTCAGATCAAGCAAAAACAAAAATTGATCTAATTAAAAGAGATAAGGAAGGGCATTATATCCTGTTAAAGGGCAGCATCAATAATGAAGCAGTATCAATATTAAACATATATGCACCAAGTGGTGCAGCATCTAAATTCTTAAAAGAGAAATTAAGAGAGCTGCAAGAGGAAATAGATAGCAAAACTATAATAGTGGGAGATCTCAACCTTGCACTCTCAGAATTAGATAAATCAAACCACAAAATAAATAAGAAAGAAGTCAAAGAGGTAAATAGAATACTAGAAAAGTTTGATATCTTTGGCGAAAGCTAAATGGAGACAGAAAGGAATATACTTTCTTCTCAGCAGTTCATGGAACCTATACAAAAATTGATCATATACTAGGGCATAAAAACCTCAAAATCAAATGCAGTAAGGCAGAAATAGTAAATGCATCCTTTTCAGACCATAATGCAATCAAAATAACATTTAATAAAAAGCCAGGGGAAAATAGACCAAAAAATAATTGGAAACTAAATAATCTTATACTAAAGAATGATTGGGTAAAACAGCAAATCATAGGCTTAATTAATAACTTCACCCAAGAAAATGACAATAATGAGACATCATACCAAATTGTGTGGGATACAGCCAAAGCAATAATAAGGGGAAACTTTATATCTCTACAGGCCTACTTGCATAAAATAGAGAAAGAGAGGGCCAACGAATTGGGCTTACAACTAAAATTGCTAGAAAAGGAACAAATTAAAAACCCCCAGACAAATACAAAACTTGAAATTCAAAAAATAAAAGGTGAGATTAATATAATTGAAAGTAAAAAAATTATCGAATTAATTAATAAAACTAAGAGTTGGTTCTATGAAAAAACCAACAAAATAGACAAACCCTTAGTAAACCTGATTAAAAAAAGGAAAGAGAAAAAGCAAATTGTTAGTCTTGAAAATGAAAAGGGTGAACTCACCACTAATGAAGAGGAAATTAGAACAATAGTTAGGAGCTACTTTGCTCAACTTTATGCCAATAAATTTGATAATTTAAATAAAAAGGAAGAATACTTTCAAAAATATAGCTTGCCCAGATTAACAGAGGAAGAAGTAAGTAGTCTAAATAGTCCCATCTCAGAAAAAGAAATAGACCAAGCTATTAACCAACTTCCTAAGAAAAAGTCCCCAGGACCAGATGGATTTACATGTGAATTCTACCAAACATTTAAAGAACAACTAACTCCAATGCTATGTAAACTATTTGAAAAAATAAGGATTGAAGGAGTCCTACCAAATTGCTTTTTTGACACAGACATGGTACTGATACCTAAACCAGGTAGATCGAAAACTGAGAAAGAAAACGATAGACCAATTTCCTTAATGAATATTGATGCTAAAATCTTAAATAAGATATTAGCAAATAGACTTCAGAATATCATCCCCAGGATAATACACTATGACCAAGTGGGATTTATACTAGGAATGCAGGGCTGGTTTAATATTAGGAAAACTATTAGTATAATTGACCATATTAATAATCAAATTAATAAAAACCATATGATCACCTCAGTAGATGCAGAAAAAGCATTTGATAAAATCCAACATCCATTCCTACTAAAAACGCTTCAGAGTATAGGAATAAATGGACTATTCCTTAAAATAATAAGGAGCATATATTTAAAAGCTTCAGTAAACATCATATGTAATGGCGATAAACTAGAACCTTTCCCTATAAGATCAGGAGTGAAACAAGTTTGTCCACTATCACCATTACTTTTCAATATAGTACTAGAAACTCTAGCCTCGGCAATAAGAGCCGAGAAAGAGATTCAAGGAATTAGAGTAGGAAACGAGGAAATCAAACTATCACTTTTCGCAGATGACATGATGGTATACTTAGAGAACCCCAAACACTCTGCTAAAAAGCTATTAGAAATAATTCAGAATTTTAGCAAAGTTGCAGGATACAAAATAAATCCACATAAATCCTCAGCATTTTTATACATTACCAACATAATCCAACAGAAAGAGATACAAAGAGAAATTCCATTCAAAATAACGGTCGATAGTATAAAATATTTGGGAATATATCTACCAAAGGAGAGTCAGGAATTATATGAGCAAAATTACAAAACACTTGCCACAAAAATAAAGTCAGATTTAAATAATTGGAAAGTCATTCAGTGCTCTTGGATAGGCCGAGCGAATATAATTAAGATGACAATATTCCCTAAACTAATCTATTTATTTAATGCCATACCAATCAGACTTCCAAGAAAGTATTTTAATAACCTAGAAAAAATAAGAACAGAATTCATATGGAACAATGAAAGGTCAAGAATTTCAAGGGAAGTAATGAAAAAAAAAATCAAATGAAGGTAGCCTAGCTGTACCTGATCTAGAACTGTATTATAAAGCAACAGTCACCAAAACCATTTGGTATTGGCTAAGAAATAGACTAGTTGATCAGTGGCATAGGTTAGGTTCACAGGGCAAGATAGAGAATAAAAATAGCATTCTAGTGTTTGACAAACCCAAAGATCCCAAATTTTGGGATAAGAATTCATTATTTGACAAAAACTGCTGGGAAAACTGGAAATTAGTATGGCAGAAACTAGGGATGGACCCACATTTAACACCACATACTAAGATTAGATCAAAATGGGTCCAAGATTTAGGCATAAAGAACGAAATCATAAATAAATTGGAGGAACATGGGATGGTTTACCTCTCAGACTTGTGGAGGAGGAAGGAGTTTGTGTCCAAGGGAGAACTAGAGATCATTATTGATCACAAAATAGAAAATTTTGATTACACCAAATTAAAAAGTTTCTGCACAAACAAAACTAATGCAAACAAGATTAGAAGGGAAGTAACAAATTGGGAAAACATTTTTACAGTTAAAGGTTCTGATAAAGGCCTCATCTCCAAAATATACAGAGAATTGACTTTAATTTATAAGAAATCAAGCCATTCTCCAATTGATAAATGGTCAAAGGATATGAACAGACAATTTTCAGATGATGAAATTAAAACTATTTCCACTCATATGAAAGAGTGTTCCAAATCACTATTGATCAGAGAAATGCAAATTAAGACAACTCTGAGATATCATTACACACCTGTCAGATTGGCTAAGATGACAGGAACAAATAATGATGAATGTTGGAGAGGCTGTGGGTAAACTGGGACACTGATGCATTGTTGGTGGAGTTGTGAAAGAATCCAACCATTCTGGAGAGCAATCTGGAATTATGCCCAAAAAGTTATCAAAATGTGCATACCCTTTGACCCAGCCATACTACTACTGGGCTTATACCCCAAGGAACTACTAGAGAAGGGAAAGGGTCCTGTATGTGCCAAAATGTTTGTGGCAGCCCTTTTCATAGTGGCTAGAAGCTGGAAGATGAATGGATGTCCATCAATTGGAGAATGGTTGGGTAAATTATGGTATATGAAGGTTATGGAATATTATTGCTCTGTAGGAAATGACCAACAGGAGAAATACAGAGAGGCTTGGAGAGACTTACATCAACTGATGCTAAGTGAAACGAAAAGAACCAGAAGATCATTATACACTTCAACTATGATACTGTATGAGGATGTATGCTGATGGAAGTGGATATCTTCAACATAGAGAAGAGCTAATCCAATTCCAATTGATTAATGATGGACAGAATCAGCTACATCCAGAAAAGGAACACTGGGAAATGAGTGTAAACTGTTATTTTTACCTTCTGAATCCAATTCTTCCTGCGCACAAGAAATTCGGTTCTACACACATATATTGTATCTAGAATATACTGTAATATATTTAACATATATAAGACTGCTTGCCATCTGGGGGAGGGGGTTGGGGGAGGAAGGGAAAAAATCTGAACAGAAGTAAGTGCAAGGGATAATGTTGTAAAAAATTACCCATGCATATGTACTGTCAAAAAAAAAAGTTATAATTATAAAATTAAATAAAAATTAAAAAAAAATTTATTCCAGTATAGTGGATGAGATGGGTAAAAAGAGAGGGGGAAGGGCTGAAAAAAGATAAAGTAGTGGGTGAGGTGGGTAAAAAACACTGTGAAGTACTTTGGTTAAGAATGGAACTTGAAGCTTCTGGAAAGGTGGTTGACACCTTTCCCTGAGTTGCCACCTCCCACAGGTGAGAATTGCTGTGCTCAGAGGAGGGGATAATGACTGATATAAATGTCAGAGCAGCCAGACCCTGAGAGGCAGACCTTCCTGGAGGCAGACCAGCCAGCCAAGGCAGAGCCAGAGACAAGCTGAGGAGCTGAGCCTCTGAAGGGCCATGGAGAACCAGGACACTCGTGGTGGGGAAGGAGCTAAAACTAACCGGGTCCTGTCCCGCTGCCTACAGGAGCTCTTGACCTGCCCAATCTGCAAGGACTATTTCAGTGACCCCGTGACCAAGGAGTCTGGGGACACCTTCTGCCGGAACTGCCTCCCTCCACAGTCCCAGCCTTCCAACCTCTGCACCAACTGGAAGATCCAGAGCATGGTTCGGGTGGCCAAGGAGCTGAAGCTGTGCCTGGAGCAGCCCCAGGCCCTGCTGGAGGGATGGTGCCCCGAGCATCGGGAGCCCTTGGACTTTTTCTGCAGAGAAGATAATGAGAAAATCTGCATTGTGTGCACTTTCTCCAACCTTCACCAGGGCCATACCCTGACCAGGCTGCAAGGTCTCCACCCACACCAAGAAGCAGCTGCCCTGGACCCCCAGTGAGCCTCTGTGCTGAGAGGAGCCGGTCAGGAGCCTGCAGTGGCCAAAGTCCTGCTCACTCCCAGAAGCCTTTGCTGCTGCTCACTGCCTGGCCTGGGGAGCCGTGCACCCCGAGCTGGCCCCACCAGCCTTGCAGGCCATGGTGCCAGGAAAACTTTGGGCTTCTGTGCCTACCTGTCCTCTTCCTGCTTCCCCTCTGTAGTTTTCAAAAGAAGTCTCTCCTGGGCCAGGGGATCCTTTGTACCTGGTCCTGGGTGCTTCAGCACCGGCCTTTGCTTTGTGTATCTAATAAACTTTTCTGGTTTCAACTTAAAAAAAAGGAGTTTGATTCTTGTTTCTCACCTCCACCCACACACTGCCAATCACTGTCCCTGGGGCAGCTCACTTTCTCCACCTGGAAGTCAAGCTACTGCAGACCAAAAACTCCCTTCTGTCCGGCCCTTGTATACTCCTCCCAACTGGACACGAACTGATTCAACATTTCAGTCAGGCTGCCGTTAAACACTGAATCAGCTGGCCTTGTGCCAAGTGCTAGGGGTACAAAGAAAAGCAAAACACAGCCCTGCCCTCAAGGAGCTCACAATCTTTTTTTTAAACATGTGGCTAATTATATAATAACTTTTTCCTGCACATTTTACCCCTTTTTTTCTTTCCTTCCCCACCCTAGAGAGGCTTACATTAGACCCAAATATGTTAATATAGGGAAAATCATTCTGTACATCTATATATCAGTCCTTTCTCTGGATGCAGAGATAATGCCTTCCTTTATATGACCTTTGGAGTGAATGCGGGTATTTGTAACACTCAGAGTTCCTTATTCACTCAAAATTGTCCTGTAAACAAGCTTGCAGTCTAACGGGCAAATAATGTGCAAAAAGAACTAAGCACAGCAAGCTAAACACAGGACAATTAGAAATAATAGACAGAGAGAAAGAGCTGGGATTAAAAGGGACGAGCAAGCCTTTGGGCTTCAGGAAATGGTGGATGTTCAGTGAGAACTGAAGGAAATCAGCAAGGCAGAGATGAGGAAGGAGAGAATTCCATGCATGGAGTCCAGGCAGGGAAAACAGCCAGAGTCCAGCAATGGAATGTTCTGGCTCAAGGAACAGGTGTCACTAAATCGGAGGAATAGGGCCAGGAGAGGCAGAGTGTGAGCAGAAGGAAATGTGGGGGAGTTGTGGAGGGTGGTAGAAGGCAAACAGAATTCTTCCTTTGATCTTGGAGGGGCTGGGAAGCTGCTGGAACTGGAGAAGGGGGGACAGGATCAGAACCGCCCTGTGGGCAGCTCCTTGGGATCTCTGATTGGGAGATGGGCTAGCCTGGGAGAGACTCGAGGCAGAGACAAAGGAGCAGCTGCTGCCGTGTTCCAGTAATGTGCTATCAGAGAAGAAGTGGGAGGGAGGAGAGGAGGGAGGTGCTCCAGAGGTGACAGACCTTGGCAGGAGATTGGCTGTGGCAGTGAGGGAAAGTGAGCAGTCAGGGATGACATCTGGCTTTTGAGTATGGGGAACTGGGAGTAATCTTAAAACTCACAGGGAAATTGGGAAAGAGAAGGGGGTTAGGAGGAGAGAGAGGAAGAGTGAGTCCATTTAAAGATCTATGGGATGGCAAAGGGGATGGAGCACTGGCCCTGAAGGCAGAAGGACCTGAGTTCAAATTCCACCTCAGACACTTAGCACTTAATAGCGGTGTGATCCTGGGCAAGGCACTTCACTTCAATTACCACACACACACACACACACACACACAATAAATAAATATAAAAGAAGGAAAGAAAACATTTAGTTGCAGATGCTTAATAGACAGGTGAATAATCAAGGTAGAAAATCGGTAGAAAACAAAACCAAGGAAGACAAGATTAGAAGGGAAGGAATGAACTGGGGAAAACATTTTACCTGGAAGGGCTCTGACAAAGGCCTCATTTCTAAAATATATGGAGAACTGACTCAAATTTGTGCAAATCCAAGCCATTCTCCAACTGGTCAAGGATCAAAGCATGTGAACAGACACCTTTCATGAAGAAGATGAAGAAATGAAAACCATTTCTAAAGGCATGAAAAGGTGCTCTAAACCACTATTGATCAGAGAAATGCAAATAAAGGCAATCCTGAGATACCTGTACACACCTGTCAGATTGGCTAGGATGACGGGAAAGTTGTTGCAGAGGATGTGGGAAAACTGGGACACTGATGCATTGTTGGAGAAGTTGTTCTGGAGAGCAATCTGGAATTTCCCCAAAAAGTTATCAAATTGTGCATACCCTTTGATCCAGCATTGCTACTACTGGGCTTATATCTCAAGGAAATACTAAAGAAGGGAAAGGGACCTGTATGTGCCAAAATGTTTGTGGCAGCCCTTTTCATAGTGGCTAGAAACTGGAAACTGAGTGGATGTCCATCAATTGGAGAATGGTTGGGTAAATTGTGATATATGAAGGTTATGGAATATTATTGTTCTGTAAGAAATGACCAGCAGGAGGAATACAGAGAGGCTTGGAGAGACTTACATCAACTGATGCTGAGTGAAATGAACAGAACTAGGGGATCATTATACACTTCAACAGTGATACTGTATGAGTATGTATGCTGATGGAAGTGGCTATCTTCGACATAGAGAAGAGCTAATCCAATTCCAATTGATCAATGAGGGACAGAATCAGCTACATCCAGAAAAGGAACACTGGGAAATGAGTGTAAACTGTGAGCATTTTTGTTTTTCTTCCAAGCCTATTTTTTCCTTCTGAATTCAACTCTTCCTTTACAACAACAAAAAGAATAATTCCGTTCTAAACATATATATTGTACCTAGCATATACTATAAGATATTTAACATGTATGGGAATGCCTGCCATCTAGGGGAGGGGGTGGAGGGAAGGAGGGGAATAATTCGGAACAGAAGGGAGTACAAGGGATAATGTTGTAAAAAATTACCTATGCATATGTACTGTCAAAAATGTTATAATTATAAAATTAGTAAAAAAATTAAAAAAAGAGAAAATCTAATTCAACTCCACTTGATCAATGACAGACAGAATCAGCCACACCCAGAGAAAGAACACTGGGAAATGAGTGTAAACTGTTTGCATTTTTGTTTTTCTTCCCAGGTTATTTTTTCCTTCTGAATCCATCTCTTCCTGGGAAACAAGAGAACTCTTCAGATCTGCACACATATATTGTATCTAGGATATACTAAAACATATTTAACCTGTATAAGATTTCCTGACATCTCAGGGAGGGGGTGGAGGGAGGGAAGGGAAAATCAGAACAGAAGTGAGTGCAAGAGATAATGTTGTAAAAAATTACCCGGGTATATGTTCTGTAAATAAAATGTTACGAGAAAAAAGAAAAGAAAGAAAATAAAAAGAACTGTTTTCGCATGTAATTGAGAAACAAATAAAATATTCAAAAAAAATCTATATTAATTTGTGCATTCCCTTTTCACCCATATAATGGAACTTCTATTTTTTCCTCTTTGGGATTATTTCCATTTCTGTTTTAAGAATTTATTCCAATAGAGTGGGTGAGATGAGTGGGAGAGAGGGGGGACAAGTGGAAAAAGATAAAACAGTGGGAGGGGTGGGTAAAAAACACTGGGAAGTACTTTGGTTGAGAATCCTACTTGAAGCTTCTGGGAAGGTGGTTGACACCTTTCCCTGAGTTGCCACCTCCCACAGGTGAGAATTGCTGTGCTCAGAGGAGGGCATAAGGACTGATATAAATGCAGAGCAGCCAGACCCTGAGAGGCAGACCTTCCTGGAGGCACAGCCAGCCAGCCAAGGCAGAGCCAGAGAGAAGCTGAGGGGCTGAGCCTCTGAAGGGCCATGGAGAACCAGGACACTCGTGGTGGGGAAGGAGCTAAAACTAACCGGGTCCTGTCCCGCTGCCTACAGGAGCTCTTGACCTGCCCAATCTGCAAGGACTATTTCAGTGACCCCGTGACCAAGGAGTCTGGGGACACCTTCTGCCGGAACTGCCTCCCTCCACAGTCCCAGCCTTCCAACGTCTGCACCAACTGGAAGATCCAGAGCATGGTTCGGGTGGCCAAGGAGCTGAAGCTGTGCCTGGAGCAGCCCCAGTCCCTGCTGGAGGGATGGTGCCCCGAGCATCGGGAGCCCTTGGACTTTTTCTGCAGAGAAGATAATGAGAAAATCTGCATTGTGTGCACTTTCTCCAACCTTCACCAGGGCCATACCCTGACCAGGCTGCAAGGTCTCCACCCACACCAAGAGGCAGCTGCCCTGGACCCCCAGTGAGCCTCTGTGCTGAGAGGAGCCGGTCAGGAGCCTGCAGTGGCCAAAGTCCTGCTCACTCCCAGAAGCCTTTGCTGCTGCTCACTGCCTGGCCTGGGGAGCCGTGCACCCCGAGCTGGCCCCACCAGCCTTGCAGGCCATGGTGCCAGGAAAACTTTGGGCTTCTGTGCCCACCTGTCCTCTTCCTGCTTCCCCTCTGTAGTTTTCAAAAGAAGTCTCTCCTGGGCCAGGGGCTCCTTTGTACCTGGTCCTGGGTGCCTCAGCACCGGCCTTTGCTTTGTGTATCTAATAAAACTTTTCTGGTTTCAACTTAAAAAAAGGAGTTTGATTCTTGTTTCTCACCTCCACCCACTCACTGCCAATCACTGTCCCTGGGGCAGCTCACTTTCTCCACCTGGAAGTCAAGCTACTGCAGACCAAAACTCCCTTCTGTCCGGCCCTTGTATACTCCTCCCAACTGGACACGAACTGATTCAACATTTCTGTCAGGCTGCCATTAAACACTGAATCAGCTGGCCTTGTGCCAAGTGCTAGGGGTACAAAGAAGAGCAAAACACAGCCCTGCCCTCAAGGAGCTCACAATCTTTTTTTTTTTAAGTTTTGGTTAATTATATAATAACTTTTTCATGTGCATTTCTTTTGTTCCCGTTTTTTTCCTTCCTCCGCCCACTCTAGAGAGGCTTACAGTAGGTGCAAATATGTTAATATAGGGGAAATCATTCTCTACATCTATATATCAGTCCTTTCTCTTGATGCAGAGATAATGCCTTCCTTTATATGACCTTTGGAGTGAATGCGGGTATTTATAACACTCAGAGTTCCTTATTCACTCAAAATTGTCCTCAAAACAAGCTTGCAGCCTAACGGGCAGATAATGTGCAAAAAGAACTAAGTACAGCAAGCTAAACACAGGACAATTAGAAATAATAGACAGAGAGAAAGAGCTGGGATTAAATGGGATGAGCAAGCCTTTGGGCTTCAGGAAATGGTGGATGTTCAGTGAGAACTGAAGGAAATCAGCAAGGCAGAGATGAGGAAGGAGAGAATTCCATGCATGGAGTCCAGGCAGGGAAAACAGCCAGAGTCCAGCAATGGAATGTTCTGGCTCAAGGAACAGGTGTCACTAAATCGGAAGAATAGGGCCAGGAGAGGCAGAGTGTGAGCAGAAGGAAATGTGGGGGAGTTGTGGAGGGTGGTAGAAGGCAAACAGAATTCTTCCTTTGACCTTGCAGGGGCTGGGAAGCTGCTGGAACTGGAGAAGGGGGGACAGGATCAGAACCGCCCTGTGGGCAGCTCCTTGGGATCTCTGATTGGGAGATGGGCTAGCCTGGGAGAGACTCGAGGCAGAGACAAAGGAGCAGCTGCTGCCGTGTTCCAGTAATGTGCTATCAGAGAAGAAGTGGGAGGGAGGAGAGGAGGGAGGTGCTCCAGAGGTGACAGACCTTGGCAGGAGATTGGCTGTGGCAGTGAGGGAAAGTGAGCAGTCAGGGATGACATCTGGCTTTTGAGTATGGGGAACTGGGAGCAATCTTAAAACTCACAGGGATATTGGGAAAGAGAAGGGGGTTAGGAGGAGAGAGAGAAGAGTGAGTCCATTTAAAGATCTATGGGATGGCAGAGGGGATGGAGCACTGGCCCTGAAGGCATAAGGACCTGAGTTCAAATTCCACCTCAGACACTTAGCACTTAATAGCGGTGTGATCCTGGGCAAGGCACTTCACTTCAATTACCTCACACCAAAATATAAAAATAAAGAAAGAAGGAAAACATTTAGTTGGAGATGCTTAATAGACAGGTGGATATTCAAGGTAGAAAATCAGTAAAAAACAAAACAAATGAAGAAAATATTAGAAGGGAAGGAATAAACTTGGGAAAAATTTTAAATTGAAGGGCTCTGATAAAGGCCTCATTTCTAAAATATATGGAGAACTGACTCAAATTTATGCAAGTCCAAACCATTCTCCAACTGGTCAAGGATCAAAGGATATGAAGAGACACTTTTCATGAAGAAGATGATGAAATTAAAGCCATTTCTAATAGCATGAAAAGTTGCTCTAAATCACTATTTATCAGAGAAATGCAAATAAAGACAATGCTGAGATACCTGTACACACCTGTCAGATTGGATAGGATGACAGGAAAGGATGAATGTTGGAGGGCATGTGGGGAAACAGGAATGCTGATGAATGCATTGTTGGTGGATTTGTGAATGGATGGAACCACTCTGTAGAGCAGTCTGGAACTATGCCCCAAAAGTTATCAAATGTCATGTACCCTTTGACCCAGCAGTGTTAGTACTGGGCTTACATCCCAAAGAGATCTTAAAGAAGGGAAAGGTTCCTGTTTGTGTCAAACTGTTTGTTGCAGCCCTCTTTGTGGTGGCAGAAACTGGAAAGTGAGTGGCTGCCCATCAGTTGGAGAATGACTGAATAAATTGTGGTACATGAATATTCTTGTTCTGTAAGGAATGACCAGCAGGAGGAATACAGAGAGTCTTGGAGAGACTTACATCAACTGATGCTGAGTGAAATGAGCAGAACTAGGAGATCATTATACACTGCAACAATGATACTGTATGAGGATGTATTCTGATGGAAGTGGATATCTTCAACATAGAGAAGAGCTAATGCAATTCCAATTGATTAATGATGGACAGAATCAGCCACACCCAGAGAAAGAACACTGGGAAATGAGTGTAAACTGTTTGCATTTTTTTTTTCTTCCCAGGTTATTTTTTCCTTCTGAATCCATCTCTTCCTGGGAAACAAGAGAACTGTTCTGTTCTGCACTCATATATTGTATCTAGGATATACTGTAACATATTTAACCTGTATAAGATTGCCTGCCAACTAGGGGAGGGGGTGGAGGGAGGGAAGGGAAAATCAGAACAGAAGTGAGTGCAAGGGATAATGTTGTAAACAACTACCCACGTATATGTTATGTAAATAAAATGTTACAAGAAAAAAGAAAAGAAAGAAAAGAAAAAGAACTGTTTTCACATGTAATTGAGAAAGAATAAAATATTCCAAAAAATCTATATTGCTTAGTGAATTCCCTTTTCTTGCACATGATACAACTCCTATTTTTCTCCTATTTGGGATGATTTCCTTTTGTGTTTTAAGAATTTATTCCAGGGACTTCCGGCCAAGATGGCGGCGTGGAGGCAGACAGCTGCTTGAGCTCCTCGTTTTCTCTCAGAACTTACTTCATGACAAGCCTCTGACTTAATGCTTGACCCAGAAAGAAATCCACAAATTATCACCAAGAGAAGACATCCTTGAAAGTCGCCAGAAAAGGTCTGTGTTTGCTCGGGGGAGGGTCAATCAGACTGGGCCCAGACTGAGGGCAGACAGCCAGAGCAAGACAGGCAGCTCACACAGCTCAGACCAGAGGGGGAGGGGTGTGATCTCTGTCGTTTTTGTGAAAGGGCTTTTGCCCCAGTGTGGATGCTCCGTCTTGGCAGCAAGCCAGGAGCGGTGGAGAGGGTGTAAACACCAGAGGTGAAGATTAAAACCCCAGAAAGCCAGCGTCTCTCAGAATCCGGCCACCCCCAACCCCCACCTGGACTGACTCAGTGCGTTCTCAGAGCCTCAGAGTGCAGACTCAGTACAGTCATTGCTGTTCTGTTAGTGGCTCTCTGCTGCCCTACCCCCAATCTGTAGAGGAAGCCCATTAATACCATCCAGCCCCATCTCCTGCAAAACAGACCAATTGTTTCTCTTGTCAGTTTGTTTTCTTTGATTCCTACTCTGACAAAATGAACAAAAAATTCAAAAGGGCTCTAACCATTGACAGCTTCTGTGTGGAGAGGGAGCAGACTTCAAACACTGAGGAAACTAAAAACAAACTGTCCCCAGATGAATGCCCTAAGAGGGATATAAGCTGCTCCTCAATACAAAAGAACCTCATAGAGGAAATCAAAAAGGCTCTCACAAGAGAGCTGGAAGAGAAATGGGAAAAGGAAAGGGAAGCTTGGCAAGAGAGCCTGGAGAAGTCATCCCATGCATTCAAATACAGAGTGGATAAAGAAATCAAATCATTGAGAAACAAGATTAGTGAGCTGGAAAAGGTAAACAACTCCAAGGAAAACAGGATTAGTGAGCTGGAAAAAGAAATCAGCTCTCTAAAAAATAAAATGGATAAATTGGAAAAAAATTCCATAGAAGATAAAAACTCAATTGGACAATTACAAAGAGATATAAAAAAAGTGAGTGAAGAAAATACATCATTGAAAATTAGACTGGAACAAGTAGAAATGAATGACTCAAGGAGAAACCAAGAGGTAGTCAAGCAAAACCAGAGAAATGAAACAATTGAAAAGAATGTCAAGTACCTTACCAGAAAGACAACAGACCTGGAAAACAGATCCAGGAGAGACAATTTGAGAATAATCGGACTCCCTGAAAAATGTGAGGAAAAAAAGAGCTTGGACACCATTTTCGAGGAAATTATCAAAGAGAACTGCCCAGACGTTCTGGAAACAGAGGGTAAAATAGACATTGAAAAAATTCATCGATCACCTCCTGAAAGGGACCCTAAAATCAAAACGCCAAGAAATATCGTGGCCAAGTTCAAGAACCATCAGACAAAAGAAAAGATATTGGAAGCTGCTAGAAAAAAGCAATTCAGATATGGAGGATCCACAATAAGGATAACCCAGGATCTAGCAGCATCCACATTAAAAGAACGAAGGGCCTGGAACATGATATTCCGAAAGGCTAAGGAACTTGGTATGCAGCCAAGAATAACTTACCCAGCAAGAATGAGCATTGTTTTCCAGGGAAGAAGATGGACATTTAACGAAATAAATGAATTCCATCTATTTTTGATGAAAAAACCAGACCTACATAAAAAGTTTGATCTTCAAATACAGAACTCAAGAGAGTTCTAAAAAGGTAAAAAGAAAATTTGAGAACTATACTTCTGCCAAAAAAATATGTAAAGAACATATGTACAATTTGTCTTAGAAACTAGAGGTGGAAAGGAAATTATATCATAAAGTGTAAAGTGGTGGTACTACATCTCATGAAAAGGCAAAGGTAACCTATTATATCTGAGAGAAAGAAAGGAGGGAGATGAACATAGTGTGCATGAATAGACATATTCGATTTATGGTGAAACTTCTTCTACTTCATTGAAAAGTGAAAGGGAAGGAGTAAGCTAAGGGGAAGGGAATACAGAAATTTCGAGGAAAAGGGGTAAAATAAGGGGAGGATCTTTAAGGTGGGGGAGGGATCCTAAAAATGGAGGGCTGTGAAAAGCAAGTGGTGTTCAGAAGTTTAATACTGGGTAGGGGGGTAAGAGGGAAGGAAAGGGAAAAACCATAAGCAGGGGTTAATAGGATGGCAAGCAATATAGACTTAGTCTTTCTAAACATAAATGTGAATGGGGCAAACTGCCTCATAAAGAGGAAGCAGTTAGCAGACTGGATTAAAAGTCAGAATCCTACTATATGTTGTTTACAGGAAAAACACCTGAAACAGGGTGAGACATTCAAACCAAAAGTAAAAGGGTGGAGCAGAATCTATTATGCTTCAGGCAAAACCAAAAAAGCAGGAGTAGCCATCCTCATCTCAGATCAAGCAAAAACAAAAATTGATCTAATTAAAAGAGATAAGGAAGGGCATTATATCCTGTTAAAGGGCAGCATCAATAATGAAGCAGTATCAATATTAAACATATATGCACCAAGTGGTGCAGCATCTAAATTCTTAAAAGAGAAATTAAGAGAGCTGCAAGAGGAAATAGATAGCAAAACTATAATAGTGGGAGATCTCAACCTTGCACTCTCAGAATTAGATAAATCAAACCACAAAATAAATAAGAAAGAAGTCAAAGAGGTAAATAGAATACTAGAAAAGTTTGATATCTTTGGCGAAAGCTAAATGGAGACAGAAAGGAATATACTTTCTTCTCAGCAGTTCATGGAACCTATACAAAAATTGATCATATACTAGGGCATAAAAACCTCAAAATCAAATGCAGTAAGGCAGAAATAGTAAATGCATCCTTTTCAGACCACAATGCAATCAAAATTACATTCAATAAAAAACCAGGGGAAAATAGACCAAAAAATAATTGGAAATTAAATAATCTTATACTAAAGAATGATTGGGTAAAACAGCAAATCATAGGCATAATTAATAACTTCACCCAAGAAAATGACAATAATGAGACATCATACCAAATTGTGTGGGATACAGCCAAAGCAATAATAAGGGGAAATTTTATATCTCTACAGGCCTACTTGCATAAAATAGAGAAAGAGAGGGCCAACGAATTGGGCTTACAACTAAAATTGCTAGAAAAGGAACAAATTAAAAACCCCCAGACAAATACAAAACTTGAAATTCAAAAAATAAAAGGTGAGATTAATATAATTGAAAGTAAAAAAATTATCGAATTAATTAATAAAACTAAGAGTTGGTTCTATGAAAAAACCAACAAAATAGACAAACCCTTAGTAAACCTGATTAAAAAAAGGAAAGAGAAAAAGCAAATTGTTAGTCTTGAAAATGAAAAGGGTGAACTCACCACTAATGAAGAGGAAATTAGAACAATAGTTAGGAGCTACTTTGCTCAACTTTATGCCAATAAATTCGATAATTTAAATAAAATGGAAGAATACCTTCAAAAATATAGCTTGCCCAGATTAACAGAGGAAGAAGTAAGTAGTCTAAATAGTCCCATCTCAGAAAAAGAAATAGACCAAGCTATTAACCAACTTCCTAAGAAAAAGTCCCCAGGACCAGATGGATTTACATGTGAATTCTACCAAACATTTAAAGAACAACTAACTCCAATGCTATGTAAACTATTTGAAAAAATAAGGATTGAAGGAGTCCTACCAAATTGCTTTTTTGACACAGACATGGTACTGATACCTAAACCAGGTAGGCTGAAAATAGAGAAAGAAAATTATAGGCTAATCTCCCTAATGAACATTGATGCTAAAATCTTAAATAAGATATTAGCAAATAGACTTCAGAAAATCATCCCCAGGATAATACACTATGACCAAGTGGGATTTATACCAGTAATGCAGGGCTGGTTTAATATTAGGAAAACTATTAGTATAATTGACCATATTAATAATCAAATTAATAAAAACCATATGATCACCTCAGTAGATGCAGAAAAAGCATTTGATAAAATCCAACATCCATTCCTACTAAAAACGCTTCAGAGTATAGGAATAAATGGACTATTCCTTAAAATAATAAGGAGCATATATTTAAAAGCTTCAATAAACATCATATGTAATGGCGATAAACTAGAACCTTTCCCTATAAGATCAGGAGTGAAACAAGTTTGTCCACTATCACCATTACTTTTCAATATAGTACTAGAAACTCTAGCCTCGGCAATAAGAGCCAAGAAAGAGATTCAAGGAATTAGAGTAGGAAATGAAGAAATCAAATTGTCACTTTTCGCAGATGACATGATGGTATACTTAGAGAACCCCAAAGACTCTGCTAAAAAGCTATTAGAAATAATTCAGAATTTTAGCAAAGTTGCAGGATACAAAATAAATCCACATAAATCCACAGCATTTTTATACATTACCAACATAATCCAACAGCAAGAGATACAAAGAGAAATTCCATTCAAAATAACGGTCGATAGTATAAAATATTTGGGAATATATCTACCAAAGGAGAGTCAGGAATTATATGAGCAAAATTACAAAACACTTGCCACAAAAATAAAGTCAGGTTTAAATAATTGGAAAGTCATTCAGTGCTCTTGGATAGGCCGAGCGAATATAATTAAGATGACAATACTCCCTAAACTAATCTATTTATTTAATGCTATACCAATCAGACTCCCAAGAAAGTATTTTAATAACCTAGAAAAAATAAGAACAGAATTCATATGGAACAATGAAAGGTCAAGAATTTCAAGCGAAGTAATGAAAAAAAAAATCAAATGAAGGTAGCCTAGCTGTACCTGATCTAGAACTGTATTATAAAGCAACAGTCACCAAAACCATTTGGTATTGGCTAAGAAATAGACTAGTTGATCAGTGGCATAGGTTAGGTTCACAGGACAAGATAGCAAATAAAAATAGCAATCTAGTGTTTGACAAACCCAAAGATCCCAAATTTTGGGATAAGAATTCATTATTTGACAAAAACTGCGGGAAAACTGGAAATTAGTATGGCAGAAACTAGGCATGGACCCACATTTAACACCACATACTAAGATTAGATCAAAATGGGTCCAAGATTTAGGCATAAAGAACGAAATCATAAATAAATTGGAGGAACATGGGATGGTTTACCTCTCAGACTTGTGGAGGAGGAAGGAGTTTGTGTCCAAGGGAGAACAAGAGACCATTATTGATCACAAAATAGAAAATTTTGATTACACCAAATTAAAAAGTTTCTGCACAAACAAAACTAATGCAAACAAGATTAGAAGGGAAGTAACAAATTGGGAAAACATTTTTACAGTTAAAGGTTCTGATAAAGGCCTCATCTCCAAAATATACAGAGAATTGACTTTAATTTATAAGAAATCAAGCCATTCTCCAGTTGATAAATGGTCAAAGGATATGAACAGACAATTTTCAGATGATGAAATTAAAACTTTTTCCACTCATATGAAAGAGTGTTCCAAATCACTATTGATCAGAGAAATGCAAATTAAGACAACTCTGAGGTATCATTACACACCTGTCAGATTGGCTAAGATGACAGGAACAAATAATGATGAATGTTGGAGGGGCTGTGGGTAAACTGGGACACTGATGCATTGTTGGTGGAGTTGTGAAAGAATCCAACCATTCTGGAGAGCAATCTGGAATTATGCCCAAAAAGTTATCAAAATGTGCATACCCTTTGACCCAGCCATACTACTACTGGGCTTATATCCCAAGGAAATACTAAAGAAGGGAAAGGGACCTGTATGTGCCAAAATGTTTGTGGCAGCCCTTTTTGTAGTGGCTAGAAGCTGGAAGATGAATGGATGTCCATCAATTGGAGAATGGTTGGGTAAATTATGGTATATGAAGGTTATGGAATATTATTGTTCTGTAGGAAATGACCAACAGGAGGAATACAGAGAGGCTTGGAGAGACTTACATCAACTGATGCTAAGTGAAACGAAAAGAACCAGAAGATCATTATACACTTCAACAATGATACTGTATGAGGATGTATTCTGATGGAAGTGGATATCTTCAACATAGAGAAGAGCTAATCCAATTCCAATTGATTAATGATGGACAGAATCAGCTACATCCAGAAAAGGAACACTGGGAAATGAGTGTAGACTGTTATTTTTACCTTCTGAATCCAATTCTTCCTGTGCAACAAGAAATTCGGTTCTACACACATATATTGTATCTAGAATATACTGTAATATATTTAACATATATAAGACTGCCTGCCATCTGGGGGAAGGGGTTGGGGGAGGAAGGGAAAAAATCTGAACAGAAGTAAGTGCAAGGGATAATGTTGTAAAAAATTACCCATGCATATGTACTGTCAAAAAAAAAGTTATAATTATAAAATTAAATAAAAATTAAAAAAAAATTTATTCCAGTATAGTGGATGAGATGGGTAAAAAGAGAGGGGGAGGGGTGAAAAAAGATAAAGCAGTGGGTGAGGTGGGTAAAAAACACTGGGAAGTACTTTGGTTGAGAATCCTACTTGAAGCTTCTGGAAAGGTGGTTGACACCTTTCCCTGAGTTGCCACCTCCCACAGGTGAGAATTGCTGTGCTCAGAGGAGGGGATAAGGACTGATATAAATGCAGAGCAGCCAGACCCTGAGAGGCAGACCTTCCTGGAGGCACAGCCAGCCAGCCAAGGCAGAGCCAGAGAGAAGCTGAGGGGCTGAGCCTCTGAAGGGCCATGGAGAACCAGGACACTCGTGGTGGGGAAGGAGCTAAAACTAACCGGGTCCTGTCCCGCTGCCTACAGGAGCTCTTGACCTGCCCAATCTGCAAGGACTATTTCAGTGACCCCGTGACCAAGGAGTCTGGGGACACCTTCTGCCGGAACTGCCTCCCTCCACAGTCCCAGCCTTCCAACGTCTGCACCAACTGGAAGATCCAGAGCATGGTTCGGGTGGCCAAGGAGCTGAAGCTGTGCCTGGAGCAGCCCCAGGCCCTGCTGGAGGGATGGTGCCCCGAGCATCGGGAGCCCTTGGACTTTTTCTGCAGAGAAGATAATGAGAAAATCTGCACTGTGTGCACTTTCTCCAACCTTCACCAGGGCCATACCCTGACCAGGCTGCAAGGTCTCCACCCACACCAAGAAGCAGCTGCCCTGGACCCCCAGTGAGCCTCTGTGCTGAGAGGAGCCGGTCAGGAGCCTGCAGTGGCCAAAGTCCTGCTCACTCCCAGAAGCCTTTGCTGCTGCTCACTGCCTGGCCTGGGGAGCCGTGCACCCCGAGCTGGCCCAACCAGCCTTGCAGGCCATGGTGCCAGGAAAACTTTGGGCTTCTGTGCCCACCTTTCCTCTTCCTGCTTCCCCTCTGTAGTTTTCAAAAGAAGTCTCTCCTGGGCCAGGGGATCCTTTGTACCTGGTCCTGGGTGCTTCAGCACCGGCCTTTGCTTTGTGTATCTAATAAACTTTTCTGGTTTCAACTTAAAAAGAGGAGTTTGATTCTTGTTTCTCACCTCCACCCACTCACTGCCAATCACTGTCCCTGGGGCAGCTCTCTTTCTCCACCTGGAAGTCAAGCTACTCCAGAACAAAAACTCCCTTCTGTCCGGCCCTTGTATACTCTTCCCAACTGGACACGAACTGATTCAACATTTCAGTCAGGCTGCCGTTAAACACTGAATCAGCTGGCCTTGTGCCAAGAGCTAGGGGTACAAAGAAGAGCAAAACACAGCCCTGCCCTCAAGGAGCTCACAATCTTTTTTTTAAACATGTGGCTAATTATATAATAACTTTTTCCTGCACATTTTCCACTTTTTTTCTTTCCTTCCCCACCCTAGAGAGGCTTACATTAGACCCAAATATGTAAATATAGGGAAAATCATTCTGTACATCTATATATCAGTCCTTTCTCTGGATGCAGAGATAATGCCTTCCTTTATATGACCTTTGGAGTGAATGCGGGTATTTATAACACTCAGAGTTCCTTATTCACTCAAAATTGTCCTCAAAACAAGCTTGCAGCCTAACGGGCAGATAATGTGCAAAAAGAACTAAGTACAGCAAGCTAAACACAGGACAATTAGAAATTATAGACAGAGAGAAAGAGCTAGGATTAAAAGGGACGAGCAAGCCTTTGGGCTTCAAGAAATGGTGGATGTTCAGTGAGAACTGAAGGAAATCAGCAAGGCAGAGATGAGGAAGGAGAGAATTCCATGCATGGAGTCCAGGCAGGCCCAGAGTCCAGCAATGGAATGTTCTGGCTCAAGGAACAGGTGTCACTAAATCGGAGGAATAGGGCCAGGAGAGGCAGAGTGTGAGCAGAAGGAAATGTGGGGGAGTTGTGGAGGGTGGTAGAAGGCAAACAGAATTCTTCCTTTGACCTTGCAGGGGCTGGGAAGCTGCTGGAACTGGAGAAGGGGGGACAGGATCAGAACCGCCCTGTGGGCAGCTCCTTGGGATCTCTGATTGGGAGATGGGCTAGCCTGGGAGAGACTCGAGGCAGAGACAAAGGAGCAGCTGCTGCCGTGTTCCAGTAATGTGCTATCAGAGAAGAAGTGGGAGGGAGGAGAGGAGGGAGGTGCTCCAGAGGTGACAGACCCTGGCAGGAGATTGGCTGTGGCAGTGAGGGAAAGTGAGCAGTCAGGGATGACATCTGGCTTTTGAGTATGGGGAACTGGGAGCAATCTTAAAACTCACAGGGAAATTGGGAAAGAGAAGGGGGTTAGGAGGAGAGAGAGGAAGAGTGAGTCCATTTAAAGATCTATGGGATGGCAGAGGGGATGGAGCACTGGCCCTGAAGGCAGAAGGACCTGAGTTCAAATTCCACCTCAGACACTTAGCACTTAATAGCGGTGTGATCCTGGGCAAGGCACTTCACTTCAATTACTTCACACCAAAATATAAAAATGAAGAAAGAAGGAAAACATTTAGTTGGAGATGCTTAATAGACAGGTGGATATTCAAGATAGAAAATAGGTAGAAAACAAAACCAATGAAGAAAAGAATAGAAGAGAAGCAATAAAATGGGAAAAAATTTTACATGGAAGGCTTCTGACAAAGGCCTCATTTCTAAAAAATATAGAGAACTGAGAAAAATTTGTGCAAATCCAAGCCATTCTCCAACTGGTCAAGGATCAAAGGCTATGAACAGACACCTTTCATGAAGAAGATGAAGAAATTAATACCATTTCTAATGACATGAAAAGGTGCTCTAAACCACTACTGATCAGAGAAAGGCAAATAAAGACAATCCTGAGATACCTGTACACACCTGTGAGATTGACTAGGATGACAGGAAAAGATAATGACGAAGGTTGGAGGGGATGTGGGGAAACTGGGACACTGATGCATTGTTGTTGGAGTTGTGAAGGAATCCAACCATTCAGGAGAGCAAAGGGGAACTATGCCCAAAAAGTTATCAAACTGTGCAAACCCTTTGATACAGCAGCGTTACTACTGAACTTATATCGCATAGAGATCTTAAAGAAGGGAAAGGGACCTGTTTGTGTCAAAATGTTTGTGACAGCTCTTTTTGTGGTGGCAGAAACTGGAAAGTGAGTGGCTGCCCATCAGTTGGAGAATGGCTGAATAAATTGTGGTCCATGAATATTCTTGTTCTGTAAGAAATGACCAGCAGGAAGATTTCAGAAAAGGCTGGATTTACATGAACTGATGCTGAGTGAAAGGAGCAGAACCAGAAGATCATTATACACTGCAACAATGATACTGTATGAGGATGTATTCTGATGGAAGTGGATATCTTCAACACAGGGAAGAGCTAATTCAGCTCCAATTGATCAATGATGGACAGAATCAGCTACACCCAGAGAAGAACATTGGGAAATGAGTGTAAACTGTTTGCATTTTTGTGTTTCTTCCCAGGTTATTTTTTCCTTCTGATTCCATCTCTTCCTGGGAAACAAGAGAACTGTTCTGTTCTGCACACATTGTGTCTAGGATATACTATAACATATTTCACATGTATGGGACTGCCTGCAATCTGGGGGAGGGGGTGGAGGGAAGGAAGGAACAAGTCGGGACAGGAGTGAGTGCAAGAGATAATGTTGTAAAAAATTACCCGGGCATATGTTCTGTCAATAAAAAAGTTAAAATAAAAAAGAAAAGAAAGTAAAGAAAAAGAACTGTTTTCACATGTAATTCAGAAAGAATAAAATATTCAAAAAAATCTATATTGGTTTGTGCATTCCCTTTTCATCCATATTAAGCAACTCCTATTGTTCTCCTGGTTGGGATTATTTTCTTTTGTGTTTTAAGAATTTATTCCAGTATAGTGGGTGAGATGAGTGGGAGAGAGGGGGGACAAGTGGAAAAAGATAAAACAGTGGGAGGGGTGGGTAAAAAACACTGGGAAGTACTTTGGTTGAGAATTGTACTTGAAGCTTCTGGGAAGGTGGTTGACACCTTTCCCTGAGTTGCCACCTCCCACAGGTGAGAATTGCTGTGCTCAGAGGAGGGGATAAGGACTGATATAAATGCAGAGCAGCCAGACCCTGAGAGGCAGACCTTCCTGGAGGCAGAGCCAGCCAGCCAAGGCAGAGCCAGAGAGAAGCTGAGGAGCTGAGCCTCTGAAGGGCCATGGAGAACCAGGACACTCGTGGTGGGGAAGGAGCTAAAACTAACCGGGTCCTGTCCCGCTGCCTACAGGAGCTCTTGACCTGCCCAATCTGCAAGGACTATTTCAGTGACCCCGTGACCAAGGAGTCTGGGGACACCTTCTGCCGGAACTGCCTCCCTCCACAGTCCCAGCCTTCCAACCTCTGCACCAACTGGAAGATCCAGAGCATGGTTCGGGTGGCCAAGGAGCTGAAGCTGTGCCTGGAGCAGCCCCAGGCCCTGCTGGAGGGATGGTGCCCCGAGCATCGGGAGCCCTTGGACTTTTTCTGCAGAGAAGATAATGAGAAAATCTGCATTGTGTGCACTTTCTCCAACCTTCACCAGGGCCATACCCTGACCAGGCTGCAAGGTCTCCACCCACACCAAGAGGCAGCTGCCCTGGACCCCCAGTGAGCCTCTGTGCTGAGAGGAGCCGGTCAGGAGCCTGCAGTGGCCAAAGTCCTGCTCACTCCCAGAAGCCTTTGCTGCTGCTCACTGCCTGGCCTGGGGAGCCGTGCACCCCGAGCTGGCCCAACCAGCCTTGCAGGCCATGGTGCCAGGAAAACTTTGGGCTTCTGTGCCCACCTGTCCTCTTCCTGCTTCCCCTCTGTAGTTTTCAAAAGAAGTCTCTCCTGGGCCAGGGGCTCCTTTGTACCTGGTCCTGGGTGCCTCAGCACCGGCCTTTGCTTTGTGTATCTAATAAACTTTTCTGGTTTCAACTTAAAAAGAGGAGTTTGATTCTTGTTTCTCACCTCCACCCACTCACTGCCAATCACTGTCCCTGGGGCAGCTCTCTTTCTCCACCTGGAAGTCAAGCTACTCCAGAACAAAAACTCCCTTCTGTCCGGCCCTTGTATACTCTTCCCAACTGGACACGAACTGATTCAACATTTCAGTCAGGCTGCCGTTAAACACTGAATCAGCTGGCCTTGTGCCAAGAGCTAGGGGTACAAAGAAGAGCAAAACACAGCCCTGCCCTCAAGGAGCTCACAATCTTTTTTTTAAACATGTGGCTAATTATATAATAACTTTTTCCTGCACATTTTCCACTTTTTTTCTTTCCTTCCCCACCCTAGAGAGGCTTACATTAGACCCAAATATGTAAATATAGGGAAAATCATTCTGTACATCTATATATCAGTCCTTTCTCTGGATGCAGAGATAATGCCTTCCTTTATATGACCTTTGGAGTGAATGCGGGTATTTATAACACTCAGAGTTCCTTATTCACTCAAAATTGTCCTCAAAACAAGCTTGCAGCCTAACGGGCAGATAATGTGCAAAAAGAACTAAGTACAGCAAGCTAAACACAGGACAATTAGAAATTATAGACAGAGAGAAAGAGCTAGGATTAAAAGGGACGAGCAAGCCTTTGGGCTTCAAGAAATGGTGGATGTTCAGTGAGAACTGAAGGAAATCAGCAAGGCAGAGATGAGGAAGGAGAGAATTCCATGCATGGAGTCCAGGCAGGCCCAGAGTCCAGCAATGGAATGTTCTGGCTCAAGGAACAGGTGTCACTAAATCGGAGGAATAGGGCCAGGAGAGGCAGAGTGTGAGCAGAAGGAAATGTGGGGGAGTTGTGGAGGGTGGTAGAAGGCAAACAGAATTCTTCCTTTGACCTTGCAGGGGCTGGGAAGCTGCTGGAACTGGAGAAGGGGGGACAGGATCAGAACCGCCCTGTGGGCAGCTCCTTGGGATCTCTGATTGGGAGATGGGCTAGCCTGGGAGAGACTCGAGGCAGAGACAAAGGAGCAGCTGCTGCCGTGTTCCAGTAATGTGCTATCAGAGAAGAAGTGGGAGGGAGGAGAGGAGGGAGGTGCTCCAGAGGTGACAGACCCTGGCAGGAGATTGGCTGTGGCAGTGAGGGAAAGTGAGCAGTCAGGGATGACATCTGGCTTTTGAGTATGGGGAACTGGGAGCAATCTTAAAACTCACAGGGAAATTGGGAAAGAGAAGGGGGTTAGGAGGAGAGAGAGGAAGAGTGAGTCCATTTAAAGATCTATGGGATGGCAGAGGGGATGGAGCACTGGCCCTGAAGGCAGAAGGACCTGAGTTCAAATTCCACCTCAGACACTTAGCACTTAATAGCGGTGTGATCCTGGGCAAGGCACTTCACTTCAATTACTTCACACCAAAATATAAAAATGAAGAAAGAAGGAAAACATTTAGTTGGAGATGCTTAATAGACAGGTGGATATTCAAGATAGAAAATAGGTAGAAAACAAAACCAATGAAGAAAAGAATAGAAGAGAAGCAATAAAATGGGAAAAAATTTTACATGGAAGGCTTCTGACAAAGGCCTCATTTCTAAAAAATATAGAGAACTGAGAAAAATTTGTGCAAATCCAAGCCATTCTCCAACTGGTCAAGGATCAAAGGCTATGAACAGACACCTTTCATGAAGAAGATGAAGAAATTAATACCATTTCTAATGACATGAAAAGGTGCTCTAAACCACTACTGATCAGAGAAAGGCAAATAAAGACAATCCTGAGATACCTGTACACACCTGTGAGATTGACTAGGATGACAGGAAAAGATAATGACGAAGGTTGGAGGGGATGTGGGGAAACTGGGACACTGATGCATTGTTGTTGGAGTTGTGAAGGAATCCAACCATTCAGGAGAGCAAAGGGGAACTATGCCCAAAAAGTTATCAAACTGTGCAAACCCTTTGATACAGCAGCGTTACTACTGAACTTATATCGCATAGAGATCTTAAAGAAGGGAAAGGGACCTGTTTGTGTCAAAATGTTTGTGACAGCTCTTTTTGTGGTGGCAGAAACTGGAAAGTGAGTGGCTGCCCATCAGTTGGAGAATGGCTGAATAAATTGTGGTCCATGAATATTCTTGTTCTGTAAGAAATGACCAGCAGGAAGATTTCAGAAAAGGCTGGATTTACATGAACTGATGCTGAGTGAAAGGAGCAGAACCAGAAGATCATTATACACTGCAACAATGATACTGTATGAGGATGTATTCTGATGGAAGTGGATATCTTCAACACAGGGAAGAGCTAATTCAGCTCCAATTGATCAATGATGGACAGAATCAGCTACACCCAGAGAAGAACATTGGGAAATGAGTGTAAACTGTTTGCATTTTTGTGTTTCTTCCCAGGTTATTTTTTCCTTCTGATTCCATCTCTTCCTGGGAAACAAGAGAACTGTTCTGTTCTGCACACATTGTGTCTAGGATATACTATAACATATTTCACATGTATGGGACTGCCTGCAATCTGGGGGAGGGGGTGGAGGGAAGGAAGGAACAAGTCGGGACAGGAGTGAGTGCAAGAGATAATGTTGTAAAAAATTACCCGGGCATATGTTCTGTCAATAAAAAAGTTAAAATAAAAAAGAAAAGAAAGTAAAGAAAAAGAACTGTTTTCACATGTAATTCAGAAAGAATAAAATATTCAAAAAAATCTATATTGGTTTGTGCATATCCCTTTTCATCCATATTAAGCAACTCCTATTGTTCTCCTGGTTGGGATTATTTTCTTTTGTGTTTTAAGAATTTATTCCAGTATAGTGGGTGAGATGAGTGGGAGAGAGGGGGGACAAGTGGAAAAAGATAAAACAGTGGGAGGGGTGGGTAAAAAACACTGGGAAGTACTTTGTTGAGAATCCTACTTGAAGCTTCTGGGAAGGTGGTTGACACCTTTCCCTGAGTTGCCACCTCCCACAGGTGAGAATTGCTGTGCTCAGAGGAGGGGATAAGGACTGATATAAATGCAGAGCAGCCAGACCCTGAGAGGCAGACCTTCCTGGAGGCAGAGCCAGCCAGCCAAGGCAGAGCCAGAGAGAAGCTGAGGAGCTGAGCCTCTGAAGGGCCATGGAGAACCAGGACACTCGTGGTGGGGAAGGAGCTAAAACTAACCGGGTCCTGTCCCGCTGCCTACAGGAGCTCTTGACCTGCCCAATCTGCAAGGACTATTTCAGTGACCCCGTGACCAAGGAGTCTGGGGACACCTTCTGCCGGAACTGCCTCCCTCCACAGTCCCAGCCTTCCAACCTCTGCACCAACTGGAAGATCCAGAGCATGGTTCGGGTGGCCAAGGAGCTGAAGCTGTGCCTGGAGCAGCCCCAGGCCCTGCTGGAGGGATGGTGCCCCGAGCATCGGGAGCCCTTGGACTTTTTCTGCAGAGAAGATAATGAGAAAATCTGCATTGTGTGCACTTTCTCCAACCTTCACCAGGGCCATACCCTGACCAGGCTGCAAGGTCTCCACCCACACCAAGAGGCAGCTGCCCTGGACCCCCAGTGAGCCTCTGTGCTGAGAGGAGCCGGTCAGGAGCCTGCAGTGGCCAAAGTCCTGCTCACTCCCAGAAGCCTTTGCTGCTGCTCACTGCCTGGCCTGGGGAGCCGTGCACCCCGAGCTGGCCCCACCAGCCTTGCAGGCCATGGTGCCAGGAAAACTTTGGGCTTCTGTGCCCACCTGTCCTCTTCCTGCTTCCCCTCTGTAGTTTTCAAAAGAAGTCTCTCCTGGGCCAGGGGCTCCTTTGTACCTGGTCCTGGGTGCCTCAGCACCGGCCTTTGCTTTGTGTATCTAATAAAACTTTTCTGGTTTCAACTTAAAAAAAGGAGTTTGATTCTTGTTTCTCACCTCCACCCACTCACTGCCAATCACTGTCCCTGGGGCAGCTCACTTTCTCCACCTGGAAGTCAAGCTACTGCAGACCAAAAACTCCCTTCTGTCCGGCCCTTGTATACTCCTCCCAACTGGACACGAACTGATTCAACATTTCTGTCAGGCTGCCGTTAAACACTGGATCAGCTGGCCTTGTGCCAAGTGCTAGGGGTACAAAGAAGAGCAAAACACAGCCCTGCCCTCAAGGAGCTCACAATCTTTTTTTTTTTTTTTTTTTTTTTTTTCTTTTAACATGTAGCTATTTATATAATAACTTTTTCCTGCACATTTTACCCCTTTGTTTTCTTTCCTTCCCCACCCTAGAGAGGCTTACATTAGACCCAAATATGTTAATATATGTAAATCATTCTCTACATTTTATATATCAGTCCTTTCTCTGGATGCAGAGATAATGCCTTCCTTTATATGCAGTGAATGCGGGTATTTATAACACTCAGAGTTCCTTATTCACTCAAAATTGTCCTCAAAACAAGCTTGCAGCCTAACGGGCAGATAATGTGCAAAAAGAACTAAGTACAACAAGCTAAACACAGGACAATTAGAAATTATAGACAGAGAGAAAGAGCTGGGATTAAATGGGACGAGCAAGCCTTTGGGCTTCAGGAAATGGTGGATGTTCAGTGAGAACTGAAGGAAATCAGCAAGGCAGAGATGAGGAAGGAGAGAATTCCATGCATGGAGTCCAGGCAGGGAAAACAGCCAGAGTCCAGCAATGGAATGTTCTGGCTCAAGGAACAGGTGTCACTAAATCGGAGGAATAGGGCCAGGAGAGGCAGAGTGTGAGCAGAAGGAAATGTGGGGGAGTTGTGGAGGGGGTTAGGAGGCAAACAGAATTCTTCCTTTGACCTTGGAGGGGCTGGGAAGCTGCTGGAACTGGAGAAGGGGGGACAGGATCAGAACCGCCCTGTGGGCAGCTCCTTGGGATCTCTGATTGGGAGATGGGCTAGCCTGGGAGAGACTCGAGGCAGAGACAAAGGAGCAGCTGCTGCCGTGTTCCAGTAATGTGCTATCAGAGAAGAAGTGGGAGGGAGGAGAGGAGGGAGGTGCTCCAGAGGTGACAGACCCTGGCAGGAGATTGGCTGTGGCAGTGAGGGAAACTGAGCAGTCAGGGATGACATCTGGCTTTTGAGTATGGGGAACTGGGAGCAATCTTAAAACTCACAGGGATATTGGGAAAGAGAAGGGGGTTGGAGGAGAGAGAGGAAGAGTGAGTCCAGTTAAAGGATCTATGGGATGGCAGAGGGGATGGAGCACTGGCCCTGAAGGCAGAAGGACCTGAGTTCAAATTCCACCTCAGACACTTAGCACTTAATAGCGGTGTGATCCTGGGCAAGGCACTTCACTTCAATTGCCACACACACACACACACACACACACACACACACACACACACACACAAAATAAATAAAAAGGAAAAAAAGAAAACATTTAGTTGGAGATGCTTAATAGACAGGTAGGTAATCAAGGTAGAAAATCAGTAGAAAACAAAACCAATGAAGAAAAGATTAGAAGGGACGGAATAAACTGGGGAACAAATTTTACATTGAAGGTCTCTGATAAAGCCTCATATTCTAAAATAATAGAGAACTGAGAAAAATTTATGCAAATCCAAGCCATTCTCCAACGGATAATGGATCAAAGGCTATGAGGAGACACCTTTCATGAAGAAGATAAAGAAATGAAAACCATTTCTAATGGCATGAAAAGGTGCTCTAAACCACTATTGATCAGAGATTTGCAAATAAAGATGTCTCTGAGATATCACTACACACCTGTCAGATTGGCTAAGATGACATGAATGGATGAATGTTGGAGGGGCTGTGGGAAAACTGGGACACTGATACATTGTTGGTGGAGTTGTGAAAGAATCCGGCCATTCTGGAGAGCAATCTGGAATTATGCCTAAAAAGTTGTCAAACTGTGCATACCCTTTGACCCAGCCGTACTACTACTGGACTTATATCCCAAGGAACTACTAAAGAGCGGAAAGGGACCTGTATGTGCATGAATGTTTGTGGCAGCTCTTTTCATAGTGGCTAGAAGCTGGAAGATGAATGGATGTCCATCAGTTGGAGAATGGTTGGGTAAATTATGGTATATGAAGGTTATGGAATATTATTGCTCTGTAAGAAATGACCAGCAGGAGGAATACAGAGAGGCCTGGAGAGACTTACATCAACTGATGCTGAGTGAAATGAGCAGAACCAGAAGATCACTGTACACTGCAACAATGATACTGTATGAGGATGTATGCTGATGGAAGTGGATTTCTTCAACATAGAGAAGAGCTAATCCAATTCCAATTGATCAATGATGGACAGAATCAGCTACATCCAGAAAAGGAACTCTGGGAAATGAGTGTAAACTGTTTACATTTTTGTTTTTCTTCCAAGTTTATTTTTTCCTTCTGAATCCAACTCTTCCTTTACAACAACAACAAGAATAATTCCCTTCTAAACATATATATTGTACCTAGCATATACTATAATATATTTAATACGTATGAGAATGCCTGTCATCTAGGGGAGGGGGTGGAGAGAAGGAGGAGAAAATTCGGAACAGAAGGCAGTAGAAGGGATAATGTTGTAAAAAATTACCTATGCATATGTACTGTCAAAAAATGTTATAATTATAAAATTAGTAAAAAAATTAAAAAAAGAGAAAATCTAATTCAACTCCACGTGATCAATGACGGACAGAATCAGCCACACCCAGAGAAAGAACACTGGGAAATGAGTGTAAAGTGTGAGCATTTTTTTTTCTTCCCAGGTTATTTTTTCCTTCTGAATCCATCTCTTCCTAGGAAACAAGAGAACTGTTCAGATCTGCACACATATATTGTATCTAGGATATTCTATGACATATTTAACATGTATGGGACTGCCTGACATCTAGGGGAGGGGGTGGAGGGAGGGAAGGGAAAAATCAGAAGAGAAGTGAGTGCAAGAGATAATGTTGTAAAAATCACCCATTCATATGTTCTACCAATAAAGTTATAATAATAAAAAAAGAAAAGAAAAAGAACTGTTTTCCATGCAATTGAGAAAGAATAAAATATTCAAAAAGATCTATGGTTTGTGAATTCCCTTTTCATCCATATTATGCAACTCCTATTGTTCTCCTCTTTGGGATTATTTTCTTTTGTGTTTTAAGAATTTATTCCAGTATAGTGGATGAGATGGGTCAAAAAGAGAGGAGGAGGGGTGAAAAAAGATAAAGCAGTGGGAGGGGTGGGTAAAAAACACTGGGAAGTACTTTGGTTGAGAATCCTACTTGAAGCTTCTGGGAAGGTGGTTGACACCTTTCCCTGAGTTGCCACCTCCCACAGGTGAGAATTGCTGTGCTCAGAGGAGGGGATAAGGACTGATATAAATGCAGAGCAGCCAGACCCTGAGAGGCAGACCTTCCTGGAGGCAGACCAGCCAGCCAAGGCAGAGCCAGAGAGAAGCTGAGGGGCTGAGCCTCTGAAGGGCCATGGAGAACCAGGACACTCGTGGTGGGGAAGGAGCTAAAACTAACCGGGTCCTGTCCCGCTGCCTACAGGAGCTCTTGACCTGCCCAATCTGCAAGGACTATTTCAGTGACCCCGTGACCAAGGAGTCTGGGGACACCTTCTGCCGGAACTGCCTCCCTCCACAGTCCCAACCTTCCAACCTCTGCACCAACTGGAAGATCCAGAGCATGGTTCGGGTGGCCAAGGAGCTGAAGCTGTGCCTGGAGCAGCCCCAGGCCCTGCTGGAGGGATGGTGCCCCGAGCATCGGGAGCCCTTGGACTTTTTCTGCAGAGAAGATAATGAGAAAATCTGCATTGTGTGCACTTTCTCCAACCTTCACCAGGGCCATACCCTGACCAGGCTGCAAGGTCTCCACCCACACCAAGAGGCAGCTGCCCTGGACCCCCAGTGAGCCTCTGTGCTGAGAGGAGCCGGTCAGGAGCCTGCAGTGGCCAAAGTCCTGCTCACTCCCAGAAGCCTTTGCTGCTGCTCACTGCCTGGCCTGGGGAGCCGTGCACCCCGAGCTGGCCCCACCAGCCTTGCAGGCCATGGTGCCAGGAAAACTTTGGGCTTCTGTGCCCACCTGTCCTCTTCCTGCTTCCCCTCTGTAGTTTTCAAAAGAAGTCTCTCCTGGGCCAGGGGCTCCTTTGTACCTGGTCCTGGGTGCCTCAGCACCGCCCTTTGCTTTGTGTATCTAATAAAACTTTTCTGGTTTCAACTTAAAAAAAGAGTTTGATTCTTGTTTCTTACCTCCAACCACTCACTGCCAATCACTGTCCCTGGGGCAGCTCACTTTCTCCACCTGGAAGTCAAGCTACTGCAGACCAAAAACTCCCTTCTGTCCGGCCCTTGTATACTCCTCCCAACTGGACACGAACTGATTCAACATTTCAGTCAGGCTGCCGTTAAACACTGAATCAGCTGGCCTTGTGCCAAGTGCTAGGGGTACAAAGAAGAGCAAAACACAGCCCTGCCCTCAAGGAGCTCACAATCTTTTTTTTTTTTAAGTTTTGGTTAATTATATAATAACTTTTTCATGTGCATTTCTTTTGTTCCCGTTTTTTTTCCTTCCTCCGCCCACTCTAGAGAGTCTTACATTAGGTGCAAATATGTAAATATAGGGGAAATCATTCTCTACATCTATATATCAGTCCTTTCTCTGGATGCAGAGATAATGCCTTCCTTTATATGACCTTTGGAGTGAATGCGGGTATTTATAACACTCAGAGTTCCTTATTCACTCAAAATTGTCCTCAAAACAAGCTTGCAGTCTAACAAGCAGATAATGTGCAAAAAGAACTAAGTACAGCAAGCTAAACACAGAACAATTAGAAATAATAGACAGAGAGAAAGAGCTAGGATTAAATGGGATGAGCAAGCCTTTGGGCTTCAGGAAATGGTGGATGTTCAGTGAGAACTGAAGGAAATCAGCAAGGCAGAGATGAGGAAGGAGAGAATTCCATGCATGGAGTCCAGGCAGGGAAAACAGCCAGAGTCCAGCAATGGAATGTTCTGGCTCAAGGAACAGGTGTCACTAAATCGGAGGAATAGGGCCAGGAGAGGCAGAGTGTGAGCAGAAGGAAATGTGGGGGAGTTGTGGAGGGTGGTAGAAGGCAAACAGAATTCTTCCTTTGACCTTGCAGGGGCTGGGAAGCTGCTGGAACTGGAGAAGGGGGGACAGGATCAGAACCGCCCTGTGGGCAGCTCCTTGGGATCTCTGATTGGGAGATGGGCTAGCCTGGGAGAGACTCGAGGCAGAGACAAAGGAGCAGCTGCTGCCGTGTTCCAGTAATGTGCTATCAGAGAAGAAGTGGGAGGGAGGAGAGGAGGGAGGTGCTCCAGAGGTGACAGACCTTGGCAGGAGATTGGCTGTGGCAGTGAGGGAAAGTGAGCAGTCAGGGATGACATCTGGCTTTTGAGTATGGGGAACTGGGAGCAATCTTAAAACTCACAGGGAAATTGGGAAAGAGAAGGGGGTTAGGAGGAGAGAGAGAAGAGTGAGTCCAGTTAAAGGATCTATGGGATGGCAGAGGGGATGGAGCACTGGCACTGAAGGCAGAAGGACCTGAGTTCAAATTCCACCTCAGACACTTAGCACTTAATAGCGGTGTGATCCTGGGCAAGGCACTTCACTTCAATTACCTCACACCAAAATATAAAAATAAAGAAAGAAGGAAAACATTTAGTTGGAGATGCTTAATAGACAGGTGGATATTCAAGGTAGAAAATCAGTAAAAAACAAAACAAATGAAGAAAATATTAGAAGGGAAGGAATAAACTTGGGAAAAATTTTAAATTGAAGGGCTCTGATAAAGGCCTCATTTCTAAAATATATGGAGAACTGACTCAAATTTATGCAAGTCCAAGCCATTCTCCAACTGGTCAAGGATCAAAGGATATGAAGAGACACTTTTCATGAAGAAGATGAGGAAATTAAAGCCATTTCTAATAGCATGAAAAGTTGCTCTAAATCACTATTTATCAGAGAAATGCAAATAAAGACAATGATGAGATACCTGTACACACCTGTCAGATTGGCTAGGATGACAGGAAAGGATGAATGTTGGAGGGCATGTGGGGAAACAGGAATGCTGATGAATGCATTGTTGGTGGATTTGTGAATGGATGGAACCACTCTGTAGAGCAGTCTGGAACTATGCCCCAAAAGTTATCAAATGTCATGTACCCTTTGACCCAGCAGTGTTAGTACTGGGCTTACATCCCAAAGAGATCTTAAAGAAGGGAAAGGTTCTTGTTTGTGTCAAACTGTTTGTTGCAGCCCTTTTTGTAGTGGCAGAAACTGGAAAGTGAGTGGCTGCCCATCAGTTGGAAAATGACTGAATAAATTGTGGTCCATGAATATTCTTGTTCTGTAAGGAATGACCAGCAGGAGGAATACAGAGAGTCTCGGAGAGACTTACATCAACTGATGCTGAGTGAAATGAGCAGAACTAGGAGATCATTATACACTGCAACAATGATACTGTATGAGGATGTATTCTGATGGAAGTGGAAATCTTTGACAAAGAGAAGATCTAATTCAGTTCCAATTGATCAATGAAGGACAGAATCAGCCACACCCAGAGAAAGAACACTGGGAAATGAGTGTAAACTGTTTGCATTTTTTTTTCCCCAGGTTATTTTTTCCTTCTGAATCCATCTCTTCCTGGGAAACAAGAGAACTGTTCTGTTCTGCACTCATATATTGTATCTAGGATATACTGTAACATATTTAACCTGTATAAGATTGCCTGCCAACTAGGGGAGGGGGTGGAGGGAGGGAAGGGAAAATCAGAACAGAAGTGAGTGCAAGGGATAATGTTGTAAACAACTACCCACATATATGTTATGTAAATAAAATGTTACAAGAAAAAAGAAAAGAAAGAAAAGAAAAAGAACTGTTTTCACATGTAATTGAGAAAGAATAAAATATTCCAAAAAATCTATATTGCTTAGTGAATTCCCTTTTCTTGCACATGATACAACTCCTATTTTTCTCCTATTTGGGATGATTTCCTTTTGTGTTTTAAGAATTTATTCCAGGGACTTCCGGCCAAGATGGCGGCGTGGAGGCAGACAGCTGCTTGAGCTCCTCGTTTTCTCTCAGAATTTACTTCATGACAAGCCTCTGACTTAATGCTTGACCCAGAAAGAAATCCACAAATTATCACCAAGAGAAGACATCCTTGAAAGTCGCCAGAAAAGGTCTGTGTTTGCTCGGGGGAGGGTCAATCAGACTGGGCCCAGACTGAGGGCAGGCAGCTAGAGCAAGACAGACAGCTCACACAGCTCAGACCAGAGGGGGAGGGATACGATCTCTGCCGTTTCTGCAAAAAGACTTTTTCCCCAGAGTGGATAGTCCATCTTGGCAGCAAGCCAGGAGCAGCGGAGAGGGTGTAAACACCGGAGGTGAAGATTAAAACCCCAGAAAGCCAGCGTCTCTCAGAGCCCGGCCACCCCCAACCCCCACCTGGACTGACTCAGTGCGTTCTCAGAGCCTCAGAGCCCAGACTCAGTACAGTCATTGCTGTTCTGTTAGTGGCTCTCTGCTGCCCTACCCCCAGTCTGTAGAGGAAGCCCATTAATACCATCCAGCCCCATCTCCTGCAAAACAGACCAATTATTTCTCTTGTCAGTTTGTTTTCTTTGATTCCTACTCTGACAAAATGAACAAAAAATTCAAAAGGGCTCTAACCATTGACAGCTTCTGTGTGGAGAGGGAGCAGACTTCAAATGCTGAGGAGACTAGGAACAGACTGTCCCCAGATGTATCCCCTGGGAGGGATATAAGCTGCTCCTCAATACAAAAGAACCTCATAGAGGAAATCAAAAAGGCTCTCACAAGAGAGCTGGAAGAGAAATGGGAAAAGGAAAGGGAAGCTTGGCAAGAGAGCCTGGAGAAGTCATCCCATGCATTCAAATACAGAGTGGATAAAGAAATCAAATCATTGAGAAACAAGATTAGTGAGCTGGAAAAGGTAAACAACTCCAAGGAAAACAGGATTAGTGAGCTGGAAAAGGTAAACAACTCCAAGGAAAACAGGATTAGTGAGCTGGAAAAAGAAAACAGCTCTCTAAAAAATAAAATGGATAAATTGGAAAAAAATTCCATAGAAGATAAAAACTCAATTGGACAATTACAAAGAGATATAAAAAAAGTGAGTGAAGAAAATACATCATTGAAAATTAGACTGGAACAAGTAGAAATGAATGACTCAAGGAGAAACCAAGAGGTAGTCAAGCAAAACCAGAGAAATGAAACAATTGAAAAGAATGTCAAATACCTTACTAGAAAGACAACAGACCTGGAAAACAGATCCAGGAGAGACAATTTGAGAATAATCGGACTCCCTGAAAAATGTGAGGAAAAAAAGAGCTTGGACACCATTTTCGAGGAAATTATCAAAGATAACTGCCCAGACGTTCTGGAAACAGAGGGTAAAATAGACATTGAAAAAATTCATCGATCACCTCCTGAAAGGGACCCTAAAATCAAAACGCCAAAAAATATAGTGGCCAAGTTCAAGAACCATCAGACAAAGGAAAAGATATTGGAAGCTGCTAGAAAAAAGCAATTCAGATATGGAGGATCCACAATAAGGATAACCCAGGATCTAGCAGCATCCACATTAAAAGAACGAAGGGCCTGGAACATGATATTCCGAAAGGCTAAGGAACTTGGTATGCAGCCAAGAATAACTTACCCAGCAAGAATGAGCATTGTTTTCCAGGGAAGAAGATGGACATTTAACGAAATAAATGAATTCCATCTATTTTTGATGAAAAAACCAGACCTACATAAAAAGTTTGATCTTCAAATACAGAACTCAAGAGAGTTCTAAAAAGGTAAAAAGAAAATTTGAGAACTATACTTCTGCCAAAAAAATATGTAAAGAACATATGTACAATTTGTCTTAGAAACTAGAGGTGGAAAGGAAATTATATCATAAAGTGTAAAGTGGTGGTACTACATCTCATGAAAAGGCAAAGGTAACCTATTATATCTGAGAGAAAGAAAGGAGGGAGATGAACATAGTGTGCATGAATAGACATATTCGATTTATGGTGAAACTTCTTCTACTTCATTGAAAAGTGAAAGGGAAGGAGTAAGCTAAGGGGAAGGGAATACAGAAATTTCGAGGAAAAGGGGTAAAATAAGGGGAGGATCTTTAAGGTGGGGGAGGGATCCTAAAAATGGAGGGCTGTGAAAAGCAAGTGGTGTTCAGAAGTTTAATACTGGGTAGGGGGGTAAGAGGGAAGGAAAGGGAAAAACCATAAGCAGGGGTTAATAGGATGGCAAGCAATATAGACTTAGTCTTTCTAAACATAAATGTGAATGGGGCAAACTGCCTCATAAAGAGGAAGCAGTTAGCAGACTGGATTAAAAGTCAGAATCCTACTATATGTTGTTTACAGGAAAAACACCTGAAACAGGGTGAGACATTCAAACCAAAAGTAAAAGGGTGGAGCAGAATCTATTATGCTTCAGGCAAAACCAAAAAAGCAGGAGTAGCCATCCTCATCTCAGATCAAGCAAAAACAAAAATTGATCTAATTAAAAGAGATAAGGAAGGGCATTATATCCTGTTAAAGGGCAGCATCAATAATGAAGCAGTATCAATATTAAACATATATGCACCAAGTGGTGCAGCATCTAAATTCTTAAAAGAGAAATTAAGAGAGCTGCAAGAGGAAATAGATAGCAAAACTATAATAGTGGGAGATCTCAACCTTGCACTCTCAGAATTAGATAAATCAAACCACAAAATAAATAAGAAAGAAGTCAAAGAGGTAAATAGAATACTAGAAAAGTTTGATATCTTTGGCGAAAGCTAAATGGAGACAGAAAGGAATATACTTTCTTCTCAGCAGTTCATGGAACCTATACAAAAATTGATCATATACTAGGGCATAAAAACCTCAAAATCAAATGCAGTAAGGCAGAAATAGTAAATGCATCCTTTTCAGACCACAATGCAATCAAAATTACATTCAATAAAAAACCAGGGGAAAATAGACCAAAAAATAATTGGAAATTAAATAATCTTATACTAAAGAATGATTGGGTAAAACAGCAAATCATAGGCATAATTAATAACTTCACCCAAGAAAATGACAATAATGAGACATCATACCAAATTGTGTGGGATACAGCCAAAGCAATAATAAGGGGAAATTTTATATCTCTACAGGCCTACTTGCATAAAATAGAGAAAGAGAGGGCCAACGAATTGGGCTTACAACTAAAATTGCTAGAAAAGGAACAAATTAAAAACCCCCAGACAAATACAAAACTTGAAATTCAAAAAATAAAAGGTGAGATTAATATAATTGAAAGTAAAAAAATTATCGAATTAATTAATAAAACTAAGAGTTGGTTCTATGAAAAAACCAACAAAATAGACAAACCCTTAGTAAACCTGATTAAAAAAAGGAAAGAGAAAAAGCAAATTGTTAGTCTTGAAAATGAAAAGGGTGAACTCACCACTAATGAAGAGGAAATTAGAACAATAGTTAGGAGCTACTTTGCTCAACTTTATGCCAATAAATTCGATAATTTAAATAAAATGGAAGAATACCTTCAAAAATATAGCTTGCCCAGATTAACAGAGGAAGAAGTAAGTAGTCTAAATAGTCCCATCTCAGAAAAAGAAATAGACCAAGCTATTAACCAACTTCCTAAGAAAAAGTCCCCAGGACCAGATGGATTTACATGTGAATTCTACCAAACATTTAAAGAACAACTAACTCCAATGCTATGTAAACTATTTGAAAAAATAAGGATTGAAGGAGTCCTACCAAATTGCTTTTTTGACACAGACATGGTACTGATACCTAAACCAGGTAGGCTGAAAATAGAGAAAGAAAATTATAGGCTAATCTCCCTAATGAACATTGATGCTAAAATCTTAAATAAGATATTAGCAAATAGACTTCAGAAAATCATCCCCAGGATAATACACTATGACCAAGTGGGATTTATACTAGTAATGCAGGGCTGGTTTAATAATAGGAAAACTATTAGTATAATTGACCATATTAATAATCAAATTAATAAAAACCATATGATCACCTCAGTAGATGCAGAAAAAGCATTTGATAAAATCCAACATCCATTCCTACTAAAAACGCTTCAGAGTATAGGAATAAATGGACTATTCCTTAAAATAATAAGGAGCATATATTTAAAAGCTTCAATAAACATCATATGTAATGGCGATAAACTAGAACCTTTCCCTATAAGATCAGGAGTGAAACAAGTTTGTCCACTATCACCATTACTTTTCAATATAGTACTAGAAACTCTAGCCTCGGCAATAAGAGCCAAGAAAGAGATTCAAGGAATTAGAGTGGGAAACGAGGAAATCAAGCTATCACTTTTCGCAGATGACATGATGGTATACTTAGAGAACCCCAAAGACTCTGCTAAAAAGCTATTAGAAATAATTCAGAATTTTAGCAAAGTTGCAGGATACAAAATAAATCCACATAAATCCACAGCATTTTTATACATTACCAACATAATCCAACAGCAAGAGATACAAAGAGAAATTCCATTCAAAATAACGGTCGATAGTATAAAATATTTGGGAATATATCTACCAAAGGAGAGTCAGGAATTATATGAGCAAAATTACAAAACACTTGCCACAAAAATAAAGTCAGATTTAAATAATTGGAAAGTCATTCAGTGCTCTTGGATAGGCCGAGCGAATATAATTAAGATGACAATACTCCCTAAACTAATCTATTTATTTAGTGCTATACCAATCAGACTTCTAAGAAAGTATTTTAATAACCTAGAAAAAATAACAACAAAATTCATATGGAACAACAAAAGGTCGAGAATTTCAAGGGAAGTAATGAAAAAAAAAAATCAAATGAAGGTAGCCTAGCTGTACCTGATCTAGAACTGTATTATAAAGCAACAGTCACCAAAACCATTTGATATTGGCTAAGAAATAGACTAGTTGATCAGTGGCATAGGTTAGGTTCACAGGGCAAGATAGTGAATAAAAATAGCATTCTAGTGTTTGACAAACCCAAAGATCCCAAATTTTGGGATAAGAATTCATTATTTGACAAAAACTGCTGGGAAAACTGGAAATTAGTATGGCAGAAACTAGGGATGGACCCACATTTAACACCACATACTAAGATTAGATCAAAATGGGTCCAAGATTTAGGCATAAAGAACGAAATCATAAATAAATTGGAGGAACATGGGATGGTTTACCTCTCAGACTTGTGGAGGAGGAAGGAGTTTGTGTCCAAGGGAGAACGAGAGACCATTATTGATCACAAAATAGAAAATTTTGATTACACCAAATTAAAAAGTTTCTGCACAAACAAAACTAATGCAAACAAGATTAGAAGGGAAGTAACAAATTGGGAAAACATTTTTACAGTTAAAGGTTCTGATAAAGGCCTCATCTCCAAAATATACAGAGAATTGACTTTAATTTATAAGAAATCAAGCCATTCTCCAGTTGATAAATGGTCAAAGGATATGAACAGACAATTTTCAGATGATGAAATTAAAACTATTTCCACTCATATGAAAGAGTGTTCCAAATCACTATTGATCAGAGAAATGCAAATTAAGACAACTCTGAGGTATCATTACACACCTGTCAGATTGGCTAAGATGACAGGAACAAATAATGATGAATGTTGGAGAGGCTGTGGGTAAACTAGGACACTGATGCATTGTTGGTGGAGTTGTGAAAGAATCCAACCATTCTGGAGAGCAATCTGGAATTATGCCCAAAAAGTTATCAAAATGTGCATACCCTTTGACCCAGCCATACTACTACTGGGCTTATACCCCAAGGAACTACTAGAGAAGGGAAAGGGTCCTGTATGTGCCAAAATGTTTGTGGCAGCCCTTTTCATAGTGGCTAGAAGCTGGAAGATGAATGGATGTCCACCAATTGGAGAATGGTTGGGTAAATTATGGTATATGAAGGTTATGGAATATTATTGTTCTGTAGGAAATGACCAACAGGAGAAATACAGAGAGGCTTGGAGAGACTTACATCAACTGATGCTGAGTGAAACGAGCAGAACCAGAAGATCGCTGTACACTTCAACAATGATACTGTATGAGGATGTATGCTGATGGAAGTGGTTATCTTCAACATGGAGAAGAGCTAATCCAATTCCAATTGATTAATGCTGGACAGAATCAGCTACATCCAGAAAAGGAACACTGGGAAATGAGTGTAGACTGTTATTTTTACCTTCTGAATCCAATTCTTCCTGCGCAACAAGAAATTCGGTTCTACACACATATATTGTATCTAGAAT
The DNA here is from genome assembly GCF_048593235.1 of Sminthopsis crassicaudata. Classification (NCBI taxonomy): domain Eukaryota; kingdom Metazoa; phylum Chordata; class Mammalia; order Dasyuromorphia; family Dasyuridae; genus Sminthopsis; species Sminthopsis crassicaudata. The sequence goes on from NC_133618.1 coordinate 312,321,559, forward strand.
ATACTGTAATATATTTAACATATATAAGACTGCCTGCCATCTGGGGGAAGGGGTTGGGGGAGGAAGGGAAAAAATCTGAACAGAAGTAAGTGCAAGGGATAATGTTGTAAAAAATTACCCATGCATATGTACTGTCAAAAAAAAAAGGTATAATTATAAAATTAAATAAAAATTAAAAAAAATTTATTCCAGTATAGTGGATGAGATGGGTAAAAAGAGAGGGGGGAAGGGTCAAAAAAGATAAAACAGTGGGAGGGGTGGGTAAAAAACACTGGGAAATACTTTGGTTAAGAATGGTACTTGAAGCTTCTGGGAAGGTGGTTGACATCTTTCCCTGAGTTGCCACCTCCCACAGGTGAGAATTGCTGTGCTCAGAGGAGGGGATAAGGACTGATATAAATGCAGAGCAGCCAGACCCTGAGAGGCAGACCTTCCTGGAGGCAGAGCCAGAGAGAAGCTGAGGGGCTGAGCCTCTGAAGGGCCATGGAGAACCAGGACACTCGTGGTGGGGAAGGAGCTAAAACTAACCGGGTCCTGTCCCGCTGCCTACAGGAGCTCTTGACCTGCCCAATCTGCAAGGACTATTTCAGTGACCCCGTGACCAAGGAGTCTGGGGACACCTTCTGCCGGAACTGCCTCCCTCCACAGTCCCAGCCTTCCAACCTCTGCACCAACTGGAAGATCCAGAGCATGGTTCGGGTGGCCAAGGAGCTGAAGCTGTGCCTGGAGCAGCCCCAGGCCCTGCTGGAGGGATGGTGCCCCGAGCATCGGGAGCCCTTGGACTTTTTCTGCAGAGAAGATAATGAGAAAATCTGCATTGTGTGCACTTTCTCCAACCTTCACCAGGGCCATACCCTGACCAGGCTGCAAGGTCCCCACCCACACCAAGAGGCAGCTGCCCTGGACCCCCAGTGAGCCTCTGTGCTGAGAGGAGCCGGTCAGGAGCCTGCAGTGGCCAAAGTCCTGCTCACTCCCAGAAGCCTTTGCTGCTGCTCACTGCCTGGCCTGGGGAGCCTTGCACCCCGAGCTGGCCCCACCAGCCTTGCAGGCCATGGTGCCAGGAAAACTTTGGGCTTCTGTGCCCACCTTTCCTCTTCCTGCTTCCCCTCTGTAGTTTTCAAAAGAAGTCTCTCCTGGGCCAGGGGCTTCTTTGTACCTGGTCCTGGGTGCCTCAGCACCGGCCTTTGCTTTGTGTATCTAATAAACTTTTCTGGTTTCAACTTAAAAAAAGAGTTTGATTCTTGTTTCTCACCTCCACCCACTCACTGCCAATCACTGTCCCTGGGGCAGCTCACTTTCTCCACCTGGAAGTCAAGCTACTGCAGACCAAAAACTCCCTTCTGTCCGGCCCTTGTATACTCCTCCCAACTGGACACGAACTGATTCAACATTTCAGTCAGGCTGCCGTTAAACACTGAATCAGCTGGCCTTGTGCCAAGTGCTAGGGGTACAAAGAAAAGCAAAACACAGCCCTACCCTCAAGGAGCTCACAATCTTTTTTTCTTCTTCTTTTTTTTTTTTAAACATGTAGCTAATTATATAATAACTTTTTCCTGCACATTTTCCCCTTTTTTTCTTCCCTTCTCCACCCTAGAGAGGCTTACATTAGACCCAAATATGTAAATATAGGGAAAATCATTCTGTACATCTATATATCAGTCCTTTCTCTGGATGCAGAGATAATGCCTTCCTTTATATGACCTTTGGAGTGAATGCGGGTATTTGTAACACTCAGAGTTCCTTATTCACTCAAAATTGTCCTCAAAACAAGCTTGCAGCCTAACGGGCAGATAATGTGCAAAAAGAACTAAGTACAACAAGCTAAACACAGGACAATTAGAAATTATAGAGAGAAAGAGCTGGGATTAAATGGGACGAGCAAGCCTTTGGGCTTCAGGAAATGGTGGATGTTCAGTGAGAACTGAAGGAAATCAGCAAGGCAGAGATGAGGAAGGAGAGAATTCCATGCATGGAGTCCAGGCAGGGAAAACAGCCAGAGTCCAGCAATGGAATGTTCTGGCTCAAGGAACAGGTGTCACTAAATTGGAGGAATAGGGCCAGGAGAGGCAGAGTGTGAGCAGAGGAAATGGTGGGGGAGTTGTGGAGGGGTTTAGGAGGCAAACAGAATTCTTCCTTTGACCTTGGAGGGGCTGGGAAGCTGCTGGAACTGGAGAAGGGGGGACAGGATCAGAACCGCCCTGTGGGCAGCTCCTTGGGATCTCTGATTGGGAGATGGGCTAGCCTGGGAGAGACTCGAGGCAGAGACAAAGGAGCAGCTGCTGCCGTGTTCCAGTAATGTGCTATCAGAGAAGAAGTGGGAGGGAGGAGAGGAGGGAGGTGCTCCAGAGGTGACAGACCCTGGCAGGAGATTGGCTGTGGCAGTGAGGGAAACTGAGCAGTCAGGGATGACATCTGGCTTTTGAGTATGGGGAACTGGGAGTAATCTTAAAACTCACAGGGAAATTGGGAAAGAGAAGGGGGTTGGAGGAGAGAGAGGAAGAGTGAGTCCAGTTAAAGGATCTATGGGATGGCAGAGGGGATGGAGCACTGGCCCTGAAGGCAGAAGGACCTGAGTTCAAATTCCACCTCAGACACTTAGCACTTAATAGCGGTGTGATCCTGGGCAAGGCACTTCACTTCAATTGCCACACACACACACACACACACACACACACACACACACACACACACACAATAAATAAATATAAAAGAAGGAAAGAAAACATTTAGTTGGAGATGCTTAATAGACAGGTGAATAATCAAGATAGAAAATCGGTAGAAAACAAATCCAAGGAAGACAAGATTAGAAGGGAAGGAATGAACTGGGGAAAAAAATTTTACCTGGAAGGGCTCTGACAAAGGCCTCATTTCTAAAATATATGGAGAACTGACTCAAATTTGTGCAAATCCAAGCCATTCTCCAACTGGTCAAGGATCAAAGCATGTGAACAGACACCTTTCATGAAGAAGATGAAGAAATGAAAACCATTTCTAAAGGCATGAAAAGGTGCTCTAAACCACTATTGATCAGAGAAATGCAAATAAAGGCAATCCTGAGATACCTGTACACACCTGTCAGATTGGCTAGGATGACAGGAAAGGAAGAATGTTGGAGGGGATGTGGGGAAACTGGAATGCTGATGAATGCATTGTTGGTGGAGTTGTGAATGGATGGAACCACTCTGTAGAGCAGTCTGGAAGTATGCCCCATAAGTTATCAAATGGCATGTACCCTTTGACCCAGCAGTGTTACTGATGAGGTATCAGGGAGCCAAATGATGAGGTATATATCTCAATAGGATTAGGATTAGGTAAAGTCTAGTGGCAGGATTGGGGTACAGGGAGTCACATGGAGCTCCCCTGCAACCCCTTAGGATTCGGCACAACGATGCAAAGTTAAATCAGGTCTAGTGGAGGTGCAGGGTCCCCTGTAAATGAATTTACAGGCCCGAAAACCTAGATTAAAAAAATATGTTTATTGCAAGGTTTGGAAGCAAGGTTAAAGTCTGGTTAGTAAAAGGCATTAGATAGAGGAAGATATACACAGAAAGCAGCGGGATAGAGAGTCGGTGATGCTAGGCATATTGCTGGCATGTTTCAAGTCTCTGCCAAGGGATGATTCCACCTTGGCTCTTTTATCTGCCTGAAGGCGCCTATGGTGGAGCCCAGGTTGATTCCTCCTTAGCCAGAACCCACCAGGTGGGGGTTGGGCTACTTGAGCAGATCATTAGAATGGGGGCTGAAAACCCAAGCCAGCTCAGATCTGGTGGGGGCTGTGTACAGCCCAAAACTGGCTTGACCAGATCTTGAAAATCAAAGATCAATGCCAAAGAAAGTTGGAAATCAGGAAAGGAATCTCAAAGGGGCTACCACCCACATCATTACTACTGGGCTTATATCCTTTTTTTTTCCCCTTTTTTTAAAAAATTAATTTTATAATTATAACATTTTTTGACAGTACATATACATAGGTAATTTTTTACAACATTATCCCTTGTACTCCCTTCTGTTCCGAATTATTCCCCTCCTTCCCTCCACCCCCTCCCCTAGATGGCAGGCATTCCCATACATATTAAATATCTTATAGTATATCCTACTTACAATATATATGTGCAGAACCGAATTTTGTTGTTGTTGTTGCAAAGGAAGAATTGGATTCTGAAGGTAAAAATAACCTGGGGAGAAAAACAACAACAAAAAAATGCTCACAGTTTACACTCATTTCCCAGGTTCCCTCTCTGGATGTAGCTGATTCTGTCCATCATTGATCAATTGGAATTGGATTAGCTCTTCTCTATATCGAAGATATCCACTTCCATCAGAATACCTCCTCATACTTAAATCAACTGATGCTGAGTGAAATGAGCAGAACCAGAAGATCACTGTACACTTCAACAACAATGCTGTATGAAGATGTATTCTGATGGAAGTGGAAATCTTCAACATAAAGAAGATTCAACTCACTTCCAGTTGATCAATGATGGACAGAGGTAGCTACACCCAGAGAAGAAACACTGGGAAGTGAATGTAAATTGTTAGCACTAATATCTGTCTGCCCAGGTTGCATGTACCTTCGGATTCTAATGTTTATTGTGCAACAAGAAAATGATATTCACACACATGTATTGTACCTAGACTATATTGTAACACATGTAAAATGTATGGGATTGCCTGTCATCGGGGGGAGGGAGTAGAGGGAGGGGGGGTAATTTGGAAAAATGAATACAAGGGATAATATTATAAAAAATATATATATATATAATAAAAAAAATTAAAAAAAAAAAAAGAATACCTCCTCATACAGTATCATTGTTGAAGTGTATAATGATCCCCTAGTTCTGTTCTTTTCACTCAGCATCAGTTCATGTAAGTCTCTCCAAGCCTCTCTTATTCATCCTGCTGGTCATTTCTTACAGAACAATAATATTCCATAACATTCATATACCATAATTTACCCAACCATTCTCCAACTGATGGACATCCATTCATCTTCCAGCTGCCAGCCACTATGAAAAGAGCTGCCACAAACATTTTGGCACATACAGGTCCCTTTCCCTTCTTTAGTATTTCCTTGGGATATAAGCCCAGTAGTAGCACTGCTGGTTCAAAGGGTGTGCACAGTTTGATAACTTTTTGGGCATAATTCCAGATTGCTCTCCAGAATGGCTGGATTCTTTCACAACTCCGCCAAAAATGCATCAGTGTCCCAGTTTACCCACAGCCCCTCCAAAATTCATCGTTATTTGTTCCTGTCATCTTAGCCAATCTGACAGGTGTGTAGTGGTATCTCAGAGTTGTCTTAATTTGCACTTCTCTGATCAGTAGTGATTTGGAACACTCTTTCATGTGAGTGGATATAGTTTCAATTTCATCATCTGAGAATTGTCTGTTCATATCCTTTGACCATTTGTCAATTGGAAAATGGTTTGATTTCTTATAAATTAGGGTCAGTTCTCTATACATTTTGGAAATGAGGCCTTTATCAGAACCTTTAACTGTAAAAATGGTTCCCAATTTGTTACTTCCCTTCTAATCTTGTTTGCATCAGTTTTGTTTGTAGAAAAGCTTTTAAATTTGATGTAATCAAAATTTTCTATTTTGTGATCAATAATGGTCTCTAGTTCTCCTTTGGACACAAACTCCTTCCTCCTCCACAAGTCTGAGAGGTAAACCATCCCCTGTTCCTCTAATTTATTTATGATTTCGTTCTTTATGCCTAAATCTTGGACCCATTTTGATCTTATCTTAGTATGTGGTGTTAAATGTCGGTCCATGCCTAGTTTCTGCCATACTAATTTCCAGTTTTCCCAAAAGTTTTTATCAAATAATGAATTCTTATCCCAAAAGTTGGGATCTTTGGGTTTGTCAAACACTAGATTGCTATTTTTATTTGCTATCTTGTCCTGTGAACCTAACCTATTCCACTGATCAACTAATCTATTTCTTAGCCAATACCAAATGGTTTTGGTGACTAGACCGGGTACAACTCGGTCACCTTCATCTGATTTTTTTTTCATTACTTCCCTTGAAATTCTCGACCTTTCATTGTTCCATATGAATTTTGTTGTTATTTTTTCTCGGTCATTAAAATAGTTTCTTGGGAGTCTGATTGGTATAGCACTAAATAGATAGATTAGTTTGGGGAGTATTGTCATCTTTATTATATTCATTCAGCCTATCCAAGAGCACTGAATGTCTTTCCAATTATTTAAATCTGACTTTATTTTTGTGGCAAGTGTTTTGTAATTTTGCTCATATAATTCCTGACTCTCCTTTGGTAGTTATATTCCCAAATATTTTATACTATCGACTGTTATTTTGAATGGAATTTCTCTTTGTATCTCTTGCTGTTGGATTGTGTTGGTAATGTATAAAAATGCTGAGGATTTATGTGGATTTATTTTGTATCCTGCAACTTTGCTAAAATTCTGAATTATTTCTAGTAGCTTTTTAGCAGAGTCTTTGGGATTCTCTAAGTATACCATCATGTCATCTGCAAAGAGTGATAGTTGGATTTCCTCATTTCCTACTCTAATTCCTTGAATCTCTTTCTCAGCTCTTATTGCTGAGGCTAGCGTTTCTAGTACTATATTGAATACTAATGGTGATAGTGGCATCCTTGTTTCACTCCTGATCTTACTGGGAAAGGTTCCAGTTTATCGCCATTACATATAATGTTTACTGACGGTTTTGAATATATGCTCCTGATTAGTTTAAGGAATAGTTTATTTATTGCTATACTCTGAAGTGTTGTTAGTAGGAATGGAGGTTGTATTTTATCACATGCTTTTATGGCATCTACTGAGGTGATCATATGGTTTTTGTTAATTTGGTTATTGATATAGTCGATTATGCTAATAGTTTACCTAATATTGAACCAGCCCTGCATTCCTGGTATAAATCCCACTTGGTCATAGTATATTATCCTGGGGATGATTTTCTGTAGTCTTTTTGCTAATATCTTATTTAAGATTTTAGCATTAATGTTCATTAGGGAGATTGGCCTATAATTTTCTTTCTCTGTTTTCAGCCTACCTGGTTTAGGTATCAGTACCATGTCTGTGTCATAAAAGGAATTTGGTAGGATTCCCTATTTTTTCAAATAGTTTATATATCATTGGAGTTAATTGTTCTTTAAATGTTTGGTAGAATTCACGTGTAAATTGATCTGATCCTGGGGATTTTTTCTTAAGGAGTTGCTTAATAGCTTGTTCTATTTCTTTTACTGAAATGGGACTATTTAGACTATTTACTTCTTCCCCTGTTAATCTGGGCAAGCTATATTTTTAAAGGTATTCTTCCATTTCATTTAAGTTATCAAATTTATTGGCATAAAGTTGAGCAAGGTAGCTCCTAACTATTATTCTAATTCCCTCTTCATTAGTGGTGAGTTCTCACTTTTCACTTTTAAGAAAAACAATTTGCTTTTCCTCTTTCCTTTTTTTAATCAGATTTACTTAGGGTTTGTCTATTTTGTTGCATTTTTCATAGAAGCAACTCTTAGTTTAATCTGGGCTTATATAACAAAGCGATCTTAAAGAAGGGAAAGGATCTACATGTGCAAGAATGTTTGTGACAATCCGTTTTGTAGTGGTAGAAACTGGAAACTGAGTGAATACTCAACAATTGGAGAATGGCAGAATAAAGTTGCATATGAATGTTATTGTTCTGTAAGAACTGACCAGCAGGAAGATTTCATAAAAGCCTGGATTTACATGAACTGATGCTGAGTGAAAGGAGCAGAAGCAGCAGATCATTATAAATAGGAACACCAATTCTGTATGAGGAAGTATTCTGATGGAAGTGGAAATCTTCAACAAGGAGAAGATCTAATTCAGCTCCAATTGATCTATGATGGACAGAAGCAGCTAAACCCAGAGAAGGAACACTGGGAAAAGAGTGCAAACCTTTAGCATTTTTATTTTTCTTCTCAGGTTATTTTTACCTTCTGAATCCAACTCTTCCTGTGGAACAAGAGAACTGTTCTGTTCTGCACATATATATTGTATCTAGAATATACTATAACATATTTAACCTGTATAAGATTGCCTGCCATCTAGGGGAGGGGGTGGAGGGAGGGAAGGGAAAATCAGAACAGAAGTGAGTGCAAGGGATAATGTTGTAAAAAATTACCCATGCATATGAACTGTCAATAAAAAAGCTACAATACAAAAAAAAAGGAAAAAAAAGAAAAAAAGAAAGAAAAGAAAAAGAACTGTTTTCAAATGTAATTAGAAAAATAAATAAAATATTCAAAAAAATCTATATTGGTTTGTAAATTCCCTTTTCATCCATATTATACAACTCCTATTTTTCTCCTGGTTGGGATTATTTTCTTTTGTGTTTTAAGAATTTATTCCAGTATACTGGATGAGATGGGTAAAAAGAAAGAGGGGGAAGGGCTGAAAAAAGATAAAGCAGTGGGAGGGGTGGGTAAAAAACACTGGGAAGTACTTTGGTTGAGAATTGTACTTGAAGCTTCTGGAAAGGTGGTTGACACCTTTCCCTGAGTTGCCACCTCCCACAGGTGAGAAAGGCTGTGCTCAGAGGAGGGGATAAGGACTGATATAAATGCAGAGCAGCCAGACCCTAAGAGGTAGACCTTCCTGGAGGCAGAGCCAGCCAGCCAAGGCAGAGCCAGAGAGAAGCTGAGGAGCTGAGCCTCTGAAGGGCCATGGAGAACCAGGACACTCGTGGTGGGGAAGGAGCTAAAACTAACCGGGTCCTGTCCTGCTGCCTACAGGAGCTCTTGACCTGCCCAATCTGCAAGGACTATTTCAGTGACCCCGTGACCAAGGAGTCTGGGGACACCTTCTGCCGGAACTGCCTCCCTCCACAGTCCCAGCCTTCCAACCTCTGCACCAACTGGAAGATCCAGAGCATGGTTCGGGTGGCCAAGGAGCTGAAGCTGTGCCTGGAGCAGCCCCAGGCCCTGCTGGAGGGATGGTGCCCCGAGCATCGGGAGCCCTTGGACTTTTTCTGCAGAGAAGATAATGAGAAAATCTGCATTGTGTGCACTTTCTCCAACCTTCACCAGGGCCATACCCTGACCAGGCTGCAAGGTCTCCACCCACACCAAGAGGCAGCTGCCCTGGACCCCCAGTGAGCCTCTGTGCTGAGAGGAGCCGGTCAGGAGCCTGCAGTGGCCAAAGTCCTGCTCACTCCCAGAAGCCTTTGCTGCTGCTCACTGCCTGGCCTGGGGAGCCGTGCACCCCGAGCTGGCCCCACCAGCCTTGCAGGCCATGGTGCCAGGAAAACTTTGGGCTTCTGTGCCCACCTGTCCTCTTCCTGCTTCCCCTCTGTAGTTTTCAAAAGAAGTCTCTCCTGGGCCAGGGGCTCCTTTGTACCTGGTCCTGGGTGCCTCAGCACCGGCATTTGCTTTGTGTATCTAATAAACTTTTCTGGTTTCAACTTAAAAAAAGGAGTTTGATTCTTGTTTCTCACCTCCACCCACTCACTGCCAATCACTGTCCCTGGGGCAGCTCACTTTCTCCACCTGGAAGTCAAGCTACTGCAGACCAAAAACTCCCTTCTGTCCTGCCCTTGTATACTCCTCCCAACTGAACACGAACTGATTCAACATTTCAGTCAGGCTGCCGTTAAACACTGAATCAGCTGGCCTTGTGCCAAGAGCTAGGGGTACAAAGAAGAGCAAAACACAGCCCTACCCTCAAGGAGCTCACAATCTTTTTTTTAAACATGTGGCTAATTATATAATAACATTTTCCTGCACATTTTCCCCTTTTTTTCTTCCCTTCCCCACCCTAGAGAGGCTTACATTAGACCCAAGTATGTTAATATAGGGGAAATCATTCTCTACATTTTATATATCAGTCCTTTCTCTGGATGCAGAGATAATGCCTTCCTTTATATGACCTTTGGAGTGAATGCGGGTATTTGTAACACTCAGAGTTCCTTATTCACTCAAAATTGTCCTCAAAACAAGCTTGCAGCCTAACGGGCAGATAATGTGCAAAAAGAACTAAGTACAGCAAGCTAAACACAGAACAATTAGAAATAATTGACAGAGAGAAAGAGCTAGGATTAAATGGGATGAGCAAGCCTTTGGGCTTCAGGAAATGGTGGATGTTCAGTGAGAACTGAAGGAAATCAGCAAGGCAGAGATGAGGAAGGAGAGAATTCCATGCATGGAGTCCAGGCAGGGAAAACAGCCAGAGTCCAGCAATGGAATGTTCTGGCTCAAGGAACAGGTGTCACTAAATCGGAGGAATAGGGCCAGGAGAGGCAGAGTGTGAGCAGAAGGAAATGTGGGGGAGTTGTGGAGGGTGGTAGAAGGCAAACAGAATTCTTCCTTTGACCTTGCAGGGGCTGGGAAGCTGCTGGAACTGGAGAAGGGGGGACAGGATCAGAACCGCCCTGTGGGCAGCTCCTTGGGATCTCTGATTGGGAGATGGGCTAGCCTGGGAGAGACTCGAGGCAGAGACAAAGGAGCAGCTGCTGCCGTGTTCCAGTAATGTGCTATCAGAGAAGAAGTGGGAGGGAGGAGAGGAGGGAGGTGCTCCAGAGGTGACAGACCCTGGCAGGAGATTGGCTGTGGCAGTGAGGGAAAGTGAGCAGTCAGGGATGACATCTGGCTTTTGAGTATGGGGAACTGGGAGCAATCTTAAAACTCACAGGGAAATTGGGAAAGAGAAGGGGGTTGGAGGAGAGAGAGGAAGAGTGAGTCCATTTAAAGGATCTATGGGATGGCAGAGGGGATGGAGCACTGGCCCTGAAGGCAGAAGGACCTGAGTTCAAATTCCACCTCAGACACTTAGCACTTAATAGCGGTGTGATCCTGGGCAAGGCACTTCACTTCAATTGCCACACACACACACACACACACACACACACACACACACACACACACACAAAATAAATAAAAAGGAAAAAAAGAAAACATTTAGTTGGAGATGCTTAATAGACAGGTAGGTAATCAAGGTAGAAAATCAGTAGAAAACAAAACCAATGAAGAAAAGATTAGAAGGGACGGAATAAACTGGGGAACAAATTTTACATTGAAGGTCTCTGATAAAGGCCTCATTTCTAAAATATATAGAGAACTGAGAAAAATTTATGCAAATCCAAGCCATTCTCCAACGGATAATGGATCAAAGGATTTGAACAGACACCTTTCATGAAGAAGATAAAGAAATGAAAACCATTTCTAATGGCATGAAAAGGTGCTCTAAACCACTATTGATCAGAGATTTGCAAATAAAGATGTCTCTGAGATATCACTACACACCTGTCAGATTGGCTAAGATGACATGAATGGATGAATGTTGGAGGGGCTGTGGGAAAACTGGGACACTGATACATTGTTGGTGGAGTTGTGAAAGAATCCGGCCATTCTGGAGAGCAATCTGGAATTATGCCCAAAAAGTTGTCAAACTGTGCATACCCTTTGACCCAGCCGTACTACTACTGGACTTATATCCCAAGGAAATACTAAAGAGCGGAAAGGGACCTGTATGTGCATGAATGTTTGTGGCAGCTCTTTTCATAGTGGCTAGAAGCTGGAAGATGAATGGATGTCCATCAGTTGGAGAATGGTTGGGTAAATTATGGTATATGAAGGTTATGGAATATTATTGCTCTGTAAGAAATGACCAGCAGGAGGAATACAGAGAGGCCTGGAGAGACTTACATCAACTGATGCTGAGTGAAATGAGCAGAACCAGAAGATCACTGTACACTGCAATAATGATACTGTACGAGGATGTATGCTGATGGAAGTGGATTTCTTCAACATAGAGAAGAACTAATCCAATTCCAATTGATCAATGATGGACAGAATCAGCTACACCCAGAGAAAGAACATTGGGAAATGAGTGTAAACTGTTTACATTTTTGTTTTTCTTCCAAGTTTATTTTTTCCTTCTGAATCCAACTCTTCCTTTACAACAACAACAAGAATAATTCCCTTCTAAACATATATATTGTACCTAGGATGTACTATAACATATTTAATATGTATGGGAATGCCTGCCATCTAGGGGAGGGGGTGGAGAGAAGGAGGAGAAAATTCGGAACAGAAGGGAGTACAAGGGATAATGTTGTAAAAAATTACCTATGCATATGTACTGTCAAAAATGTTATAATTATAAAATTAGTAAAAAAATTAAAAAAAGAGAAAATCTAATTCAACTCCAATTGATCAATGAGGGACAGAATCAGCCACACCCAGAGAAAGAACACTGGGAAATGAGTGTAAAGTGTGAGCATTTTTGTTTTTCTTCCAAGTTTATTTTTTCCTTCTGAATCCAACTCTTGCTTTACAACAACAACAAGAATAATTCCCTTCTAAACATATATATTGTACCTAGGATGTACTATTACATATTTAATATGTATGGGAATGCCTGCCATCTAGGGGAGGGGGTAGAGGGAAGGAGGGGAAAACTCGGAACAGAAGGAAGTACAAGGGATAATGTAAAAAATTACCTATGCATATGTACTGTCAAAAAATGTTATAATTATAAAATTAGTAAAAAAAATTTTAAAAAGAGAAAATCTAATTCAACTCCAATTGATCAATGACGGACAGAATCAGCTATACACCAAGAAGGAACACTGGGAAATGAGTGTAAAGTGTGAGCATTTTTTTTTCTTCCCAGGTTATTTTTTCCTTCTGAATCCATCTCTTCCTAGGAAACAAGAGAACTGTTCAGATCTGCACACATATATTGTATCTAGGATATTCTATGACATATTTAACATGTATGGGACTGCCTGACATCTAGGGGAGGGGGTGGAGGGAGGGAAGGGAAAAATCAGAAGAGAAGTGAGTGCAAGAGATAACATTGTAAAAAATCACCCATTCATATGTTCTACCAATAAAGTTATAATAATAAAAAAAGAAAAGAAAAAGAACTGTTTTCCATGCAATTGAGAAAGAATAAAATATTCAAAAAAATCTATATTGGTTTGTGAATTCCCTTTTCATCCATATTATGCAACTCCTATTGTTCTCCTCTTTGGGATTATTTTCTTTTGTGTTTTAAGAATTCATTCCAGTATAGTGGGTGAGATGGATAAAAAGACAGGGGGAGGGGTGAAAAAAGATAAAGCAGTGGGAGGGGTGGGTAAAAAACACTGGGAAGTACTTTAGTTGAGAATCCTACTTGAAGCTTCTGCAAAGGTGGTTGACACCTTTCCCTGAGTTGCCACCTCCCACAGGTGAGAATTGCTGTGCTCAGAGGAGGGGATAAGGACTGATATAAATGCAGAGCAGCCAGACCCTGAGAGGCAGACCTTCCTGGAGGCAGAGCCAGCCAGCCAAGGCAGAGCCAGAGAGAAGCTGAGGGGCTGAGCCTCTGAAGGGCCATGGAGAACCAGGACACTCGTGGTGGGGAAGGAGCTAAAACTAACCGGGTCCTGTCCCGCTGCCTACAGGAGCTCTTGACCTGCCCAATCTGCAAGGACTATTTCAGTGACCCCGTGACCAAGGAGTCTGGGGACACCTTCTGCCGGAACTGCCTCCCTCCACAGTCCCAGCCTTCCAACCTCTGCACCAACTGGAAGATCCAGAGCATGGTTCGGGTGGCCAAGGAGCTGAAGCTGTGCCTGGAGCAGCCCCAGGCCCTGCTGGAGGGATGGTGCCCCGAGCATCGGGAGCCCTTGGACTTTTTCTGCAGAGAAGATAATGAGAAAATCTGCATTGTGTGCACTTTCTCCAACCTTCACCAGGGCCATACCCTGACCAGGCTGCAAGGTCTCCACCCACACCAAGAAGCAGCTGCCCTGGACCCCCAGTGAGCCTCTGTGCTGAGAGGAGCCGGTCAGGAGCCTGCAGTGGCCAAAGTCCTGCTCACTCCCAGAAGCCTTTGCTGCTGCTCACTGCCTGGCCTGGGGAGCCGTGCACCCCGAGCTGGCCCCACCAGCCTTGCAGGCCATGGTGCCAGGAAAACTTTGGGCTTCTGTGCCCACCTGTCCTCTTCCTGCTTCCCCTCTGTAGTTTTCAAAAGAAGTCTGCTGGGCCAGGGGCTCCTTTGTACCTGGTCCTGGGTGCCTCAGCACCGGCCTTTGTTTTGTGTATCTAATAAAACTTTTCTGATTTCAACTTAAAAAAAGGAGTTTGACTCTTGTTTCTCACCTCCACCCACTCACTGCCAATCACTGTCCCTGGGGCAGCTCTCTTTCTCCACCTGGAAGTCAAGCTATTCCAGAACAAAACTCTCTTCTGTCCTGCCCTTGTATACTCCTCCCAACTGAACTCGAACTAATTCAACATTTAAGTCAGGCTGCCGTTAAACACTGAATCAGCTGGCAATAAGAGATCATTGTAGATGCCAACAGTAAGATCATATGATGATCAATTCTGATGGAAGTCACTCTCTTCGTCAGTGTGATGATTAGGCTAGTTCCAATGGTCTTGTGATGAAGAGAGCCATCTGCAACTAAGAGAGAGGACTGTGGGAACCTAGTATGGATCACAATATAATATTTTCACTCTTTTTATTGTTGTTTGCTTGCATTTTGCTTTCTTTCTCATTTTTCTTTCACTTTTGATCTGATTTTTCTTGTTCAGCATGACATTTGTGCAAATATTTCCACATATATAGGAGAATTGCACATGTTTAATATATATTGAATTACTTGCTGTGCAGGGGAGGGAGGGAGTGGAAGGGAGGGAAAATATTGGAATAAAAGGTTTTGCAAAGATGAATGTTGAAAATTATCCATGTACATGTTTTGAAAATAAAATGATTTTTAAAAAAAATTTTTAAAGTCAGTGAAGAGGCAAAGGTTAAATAAGGAAATGTGAGAACTAGGAACATAGAGATGGTGATTCAATCCATGGGAGCTAAAAAGACCACCAGCTGAAACAGTATAGTGGGACAAGAGAATTGGATCCAGGAGAGAGTCCTATGGGATGCCCACTTTTAGTGAGTGTGACCTGGACTTAGATCTAGCAAAAGAGCTTGAGAAAGAGAACCAGGAGAAAATGATATCACAAAACTCAAGGGGAAAGAGAGTATCAAAGACTGCAGAGAAGTCCAAAAAGATAGGAAGATATAACTTCCTGGAAGCTCTACCCCCACTTTAGTAGTCTCCAGCAGGGGCTAACCCTGCCCCCAACTGGGGTAAGAATGAAAAAGCATGACTCCTATGTCTGTATTTGAGGAGGGGGGAAAGAGCTTTCCTAGGTCTCAAAAGCAAAATTTCTGAGTATGTTTTCATTTGTAGTTCCCATGTCCCTGACCCTCATCCTCCCTAAATTCAGCTACATGAAAGGTCCTGTACAGAGGCTTCTCACAGAAAGAGGAGCTTATCTAGACTTTTACTGATCTCAGGCTACTTCTTTAATGCAGGAGTCTGAATTTGCTCCCAGCCTCTTTTTTCTCCTTTTACCATCTGTCTGTTCAATCTGAAATCTGTTCAGGTTGACCTCTAGCTGACCAGAGCCTTCCCTCTCCCTCTGTCCTGCTATGGGCTCCTCCAGACAACCCTGGTTTGGCTCAAGAGGTTTCAGCTGAATATGCAAATGCCTCCCCAACCAGCTGGTGTCTGCCTCCTAGAAACACATGTTCCAAAGCCCCTTGGACTGGCAGGGGAGGGAAGGGACCTGTATTGGGGCCTGGCTCCACAATCCGGGAGAGAGAAAGTAATTTAGCAAGGGATGCCACAGCAAGCAGATGGAGATGAGCTAAACATGGGGAGAAGGAAGAGAGAATGGGAGTAGGTATGGACGGATGGGCACTAAGGTCCACTCAAGTATATACAGGCACATCCCTGGGGGCATGCAGTTGCTGTGATGTGTTAATAGACGCTGATCTGACTTTGCAAGGAGATTTTCCAAAATCATTGGTTTGTGGAAATTCTCGCTGGTTTGAGAAACTTCCTTTTCCTACTTTTCCTAATAGAAGTCAAGAATTAGAGGCTTACTTTAAAATTGTGTGAGCTTGGAAAAGTTATTTCTCCAATTTCTGCCTCAGTCTCCCCACCTTCAAAATGTGGGAGTCAGACTGTATGACATCTAAAATCCCTTCCTGTTCTAAAATTCTAGGACTCCTGGCTATTTCTTCTTTGTTCTAGCTATTCTGTCATCTCATTTTATAATCTTCCCCCAAATCACAATGTTTAGAAAACACTGCTCTATTTTATGAATGAATGAATGACAAAGCACTTGGGGAGGGGGGACAATCAGGATTAAATGTCTTGCTTGGGATCACACAGTTAGTAGGAGTCTGAGGTCAAATTTGGACTCCTGACTCCAGGGCCGGTGTTCCATCCACTGCACCACTTACCCTGATGGAACATTTCTTTTCTTTTCTTTTCTTTTCTTTTTTTTTTAATTCATTTTTCCAAATTATCCCCCCCTCCCTCCACTCCCTTCCCCCGATGACAGGCAATCCCATACATTTTACATGTGTTACAATATAACCTAGATACAATACATGTGTGTAAATCCCATTTTCTTGTTGCACATTAAGTATTAGATTCCGAAGGTACATGTAACCTGGGCAGACAGATATTAGTGCTAACAATTTACATTCACTTCCCAGTGTTTGATGGAACATTTCTTAAGCAACTTCAGTGTACCAGGAACTGTGCTAAACACTAGAGATAAAAACGATCAAACAAAATAACCCCTGATTAAATTTTTAGTTAGGCATAAAAGATTTCGAGTTGGAAAAGCAGTGGGAATTGTTGGAATAGGACACACCATCATGGTTAAGAAATGGTTAACAAGTTCTTGATATTCTTATTTTCTTATCAAGATCTCAGAGACAAATTCTAGTTCTGGCCGACATGGAAGTGAAGGCAGCAAGGTTTGGCAATGTGGGGTGGTTCCAGGATAAATAAATTGAAAATTCATTTATCCGATGTGTGGAAGATCTACTATGCTAGGAGCAGGGGTAAGTGAAAGTGTCTAATTCAACAAATTCAAATCACTAAAACGTTTCAAGTACTGTCCTGGCCACTGGAGATACAAAGGCAAAAATGAATCATTGTCCTCAAGGACTGAAGGAAATAACATGTACATAGGTAAATAAATATGAAGTAATTGGAAAAGAAGGAGGGCAGGGTGTGCTGATAAATGTTAACTGTTTCTGGGGAGGAAGACTGTATATGTGAATGTATACACATATGTATGTGTATAAACATATATACATAACACACTCGTGTTTATTCTGCATTATTAACATGTTTTCTCCATCATTCTCAAACTAGATAATCACCAAAATACTAAATCAAGCTCTCATTGGTGTTTGACCATTTCTGAGGTATGGATTGCTTTTGTGAGCCAGCCTCATCAACTGGGGAATTTGGGAAAAGCCTCTTGGGGAAAGGGGCACTTCCAAGAAGCAGAATATGAGACATTCCAGACATAGAAAAAGCATTAAGGTGGGAAATGGAAGGTTGCATGGGGCAGGGGGAGCGAGGGAGAGTGGCCAGTTTGTTGGGAGCTTAAGGAGTGGGAGGAGGAGGAGGAGGTGCAATAAATAGTCAGGCTTCTACTTTAAGAATATCACTTTGGCAGCCGCATGTAGAATGGACTGGGGATGGGGAGAGACTAGAAGACCAGTTAAGAGCAGATAAAAGCCTGATTAAAGAGTGACGGTGTAGTCCAGTGGTAAGAACTCCGAATCTGGAGTCAGGCGATCTGGGCTCTGATCCACACTGTATAAAGCAAATCCCTTTACTTCTTTGGCATCAGATATTAAATGATCCTATGGTCCTGGACTCTCATCTAGCACAGAAGGCCTTGCTTCCTCCTGGCCGCACTCTATGGGCTGGAGGGGAGCCAAGTTCTATGTTCTATGTTCCTTGCTACCTACCCAGTTTTGTTTGCAGCTCCAGACTCCTGATTCTACAAGCCTCTATTCCAAAAGCAACCTCTTCAAGATCCATTTCAGGGTTCTCCTTCTACGTGCCAGTTCTCTGGGGATTCCTACTTATTTTAGGTGGGATGGAACCCAGAGAGAGAGACTGACAGTGACAGTGGGAAGAAGAAGATAAAGGAAAGGTCGAATGAGGGGGAAAGGGATAGATGGGGATAGGTAGAGAAAAACAAAAGAAGAAAAAGGAGCCGGAGACACGGAGAGGAGGGGGAAAGAGGGGAGGAGGAGGAGAGAAATAAAAGGAGAGATGTGGAGAGAGGAGAGGGAGACAGAAAGAAACCGAGACAGAAGAGAAAGGGAGGAGGAGGGGGGGGAGAGGGAGAAAAGGGGAGGGAGAGGGAGGCAGAGAGAGGAGGGGGAAAGAGGGGAGAAAAGAAGGAGGGAGGAGAGGAGCAGAAGGGGAGAGGTGAAGGGAGAGAGTGAAAGAGAAAAGACAGAAGGAACAAGGGGGGAAGGAGGAGGGAGATGAGAGAGAGACGAGGGGAGACACGAAGAAGCAGAGGCAGATTTTCTGTGCACCCCCAGTGTAGCCCGGGCTGCCCCCGTCTCGCACCTCTCCCCGACATCCCTAAGAAGAGACATCTTTCCCCACTTGTCCCGCTCGGCTCCTGCCCCCCTCCCCCGTCCTTCCTTGGGCTGCGAGGCAGCGGGAGGGGAGGGGGACCGGCCGGGCGGCTGTCTGTCTCCCGTCTCCTCTCCCTTTGTGTGTACCTCCTGGCACGATTATTAAACGCGAATTACAAAAGACGTGACCCAAACGATCTTTATTTCTTCTTTCAACAAGTGCTGCCTGCAGGGCCCTGATTCCAAATTCCGTTTCAATTATCTCGGCCATTTTAGACAGCCGAGCGAGCTGCTCGGGTGGGCAATTACCGAGGGAGGAGCGCGGCGGCGGGGCGAGGGTCCCGCGGCCCCGCGCGAACACCGGCCGGCCGGCGGCCGCTTCCCCCGCTCGGCGCGCATTAAAGGCAGCCCGAAGACTGGGACCGGGCCTGACCGCGGCACGCAGGGATGCCCCCGGGCCCTTCCAAGCGGCCTGGAGGCCGGGGACCGGCCGGGGCGGGCGCGAGCCCCTCGGGCCCCCGAGAAGCCATCCCCGTCGCCCCTCCTCAGAGGCCGCCTCCGAGCCACAACCGCGACCGTTTGTGCCGGGGAAGCAGTCTTCTCCAAAGCCCCAGAAGGGGGCTCGCGGTGTCTCCGGCACGGACTCGCTGAGGGTCCCAGCCTCTCGGAGCCCAGCCCCGAATGTTCGGGAGTCCCCAAGTTGCAGAATAGGATGACCCACTGTAAACCCACTGCGGCAGTGCCCATGGTGCTGTCCCGGCCCCATCCAGCCCCGTAGAAGGGGCTCCCACTCCGCTCACTTGTGTACCTGGTCACTGACGCCTTTCACGGGCGTTCTGTTTTCTTTAAAACCATGTTTTTGTCGCGCTCTCTACATTCCCCCGGCATCCCTGCTC
Source organism: Sminthopsis crassicaudata (assembly GCF_048593235.1). Classification (NCBI taxonomy): domain Eukaryota; kingdom Metazoa; phylum Chordata; class Mammalia; order Dasyuromorphia; family Dasyuridae; genus Sminthopsis; species Sminthopsis crassicaudata. The sequence continues at coordinate 312,340,871 of NC_133618.1, forward strand.
TTTCTAGAGAGCCAGCCTAGAGACAGCGGAGAGTCGCAGGGGGTAGTCATGAATCTGGAATCAGGAAGAGCTGAATTCAAATCCAGCCTCACAGCTTGCTGTGCGGCCCTGAGCAAGCCGCCTGATGCCCGTGGGCTTCAATTCCTGTAAAATGGGGGCCATGACAGCCCCTTCCTCTGGGAGTCGTCGTCAGAACCAAATGTAGTGATATTTGGAAAGCACTTAGCAGTCTGGCACACAGTGGGCATTCAATAAAATGCTAGTTTACTTCCGTCGCTCTGCTGCTTCCCCTGTTATTCTCTCTCTCCTTTCACCCAGTCCCTCCTCCGAAGTGTTTCGGTACTGACCACTCCCTCCCCTGATATGCCTTCCTTTTATCCCCCCCTCCCCCATATCCCATTCCCCTTCTGTTTTCTTGCAGGGTACGATAGATTTCTATACCCATAGTAAGTGTGTATGTTATTTCCTCTTTGAGCCAGTTCTGATGAGAGGAAGGTTCAGTCACCCTCTCTTCCCCTCTCCCCTTCTACTGTAAAAACTTTTTTATTCTTTATTTTTGCCTCTTTTTGTGGCAGATAATTTGCACCATTCTACTTCTCCCTTTCCCTCTCTTCCAATATTCTTCTCTCAACCCTTAATTTCATCATTTAAAAAAAATATATATATTATCCCTTCATATTCAACTCGCACCTGTGCCCTTTGTCTATATACACTCCTTCTATCATAATGAGAAAGTTCTAATGGGTTACAGTATCATCCTCCCATGTGGAAATGTAAACAGATAAACCTTATGAACTCCCTTATGACATCACTTTACTGATTACCTCCCTTATGTTTCTCCAGAGTCCTGTATCTGAAAATCAGATTTTCCATTCAGTCCTGGTCTTTCCATCAGGAATGCTTGAAAACCCTCTATTTCACTGAATGACGGACCACCTTTTCCTCTGAAGGCAAATCCAGTCTTAGTCACTCAACACTTAACTTGTGACCCTAAATCCCATGTGTCTCATATAAGGAATCCTACCAAAGCAGGTCAACACCTCTGCAACTCTGAAACTTCGAGAGATGCTTGGAACACTGAAAAGTGAAGTGACTTGTCCAGGATCACAGAGCCAGCAGGTGAGAGAAGCTGGACTTTATGGTCTAACTCACTATCCACCGTGATAAAGACTGAAAAAAGAATTCACAAAACCAAATACTGTATGATTATAATGATCAGGCTTAATTAGAAGATAAGGTAAAATGTATTTTCCTCAGAGGAATTCTTTACAGTGATAGGAGATTATAAATGTTTCATATTTTGATAATAATACCAGTAAAATATATAGAGCACCTGTTATGTGCCAGGCACCATGCTTAAATGCTTTATAAATATTACCTTCGATCATTAAAACAACCTCGGGAGGTAACTGCTATGATTTGCCTCCTTTTATATATGGGTCAGCTAAGACAAACAAGGGTTAAGTGGCTTGCCCAGGGTCACACAGCTAGGAAGTGTCTGAGGTGGGATTTGAACTCAGGGCTTCCTAACTCCTGGCCCAATATTCTATCTACTGTGTCACTTAGCTTTCTTGATATGTTGGTCAATTTTACTGAACTCCCTCCCCCCTTCCCCCCTTTCTCTCTGTCTCTCTCTCTTCTGTCTCTTCTTGCCTTTCTCTCTGTCTCTTCTCTTTTTTTTCCCTCTGTATTCTCTCTCACACCCTTCTCTCTCTTCTTTGTCTTCCTCTCTAGTCTCTCTGCCTCTCTGCCTCTCTTGCTCACTCGCTCACACTCTTTCTTTCATTCCTTATTGCCTGGATGGTTTTCTGGGTAGAAGAGATGAAAGAAGAGAGATATATTTGGAAATAAAGGTTATATGAAAGTAATTGATATTAATTTTAAAAATTAAGATATTGCTACAACCAGAGTAGCTGAAGATGGATCTTTTTTGGTCAATTCAGTCAGCCAGCAAGCTTTTATTAAGCACTTATCAGGCATCAGGTATTGTGTTCTATCGGTATAAAGGGCTAAAATGCCGTCCTGATCCTTAAGGAGCCCGTATTCTAATGGGTGAGACAATATACTAACAACTCCTTACATACAAGATATACTTGTATATCTCGGATGCAAGGTCCTGGGAGTAGGGCTGAGAAGTGGGCCCCTAAGGCCGTGTCAGGGTTCTGATCCCACCACTCAGGGTCCAGGTAAACCTGCAGCCAGCAGTCTTTGAGCCTCCTCAGGGGGGTTGCTGTCAATAGCGGCCGGCCTTCCCTCTGCCCCGGATCTGGGGTTGAGTTCTGGCCAGTGGAAAGGGGGCTATTTACAGCTTCGCTTATTGAGTGGTATGTGAGTCATTTGTCACGCAGAGCCCTGGCACCTTGTTCTACCTGTGTTCATCGTGTTTTATTGGTGTTGAGCAGAGTGAGGCCAGAGCAGAGTCGGGGATAGGAAACCTACTCAAGTGAAAAATGAGGAAAGCCAAATGGGATTGAGAAGAGAAAGAGGGAGAGGGAGACAGGCGGGAAGGGGGTAAAGGGGCGGATTATAAAATACAAGACAAATGTGTGTACCAGACCCAGGGTGAAAAGAGAGAGGGGGAGATGGTGTGGGTATGTGATTAGAGCCTAATAAAGGTCCCAGACACACATGGACTTGGAAAAATAATTCTCATCTTAACTAAGCAAGATAACGAGAAAGGGCTGGGAAGTACTTGGGGCCATGGGGGTGAGAGAGGGAGGGGTCATAAGGAGGTACTATGAGCCAATGGGTCAAAAAGGAGATCGTGGTGAGGGTTGGGGGCAGGGGGAGAAATCAAGACTCTGTGTTCCCTTCCACTTTTTATCCGAGTTCTCTCCACTTAGCTTTTCCTCTTTCCAGAGCACCCTTTCATACACCCTCAAAAAAAAAAAAAAAATAGGCAGGAAAAGGAGCTGGGGAGAACAAACCTGTTTAGAATTTCATGTCCTTTCCATCTCTCTCCCTCAGTGCAGAACTTTCAAGGAAAAAAAAAATCATAAAAAGAGACACTTTGTGGTGAGGCAGATTTAGAGATCTTCCTGTTAGGAACAAGAAAGGAAATAGAGACAGAGAAAGAAAGAGGAGGAAGGAAGGAGAGGGAAAGACAGAGAGAAAGGCAGATAGAGAGATAGAGGCATGGCTTTGTGCTCACAATGAGTCACTAAAGGTGCATTTTTAATTAAATTTATACAAAATGTGTCAGTTTTATCTTTAGGTTTCAAACCTGACTCTTTTCTATCAAAGAAAAGTATTGATCTCCATTGCCCCGAAGCTACCTGACTGAATTAAACAGAATAAATAGAAGGAGGAGGACTGAAAGGGCTTAGAAACAACTGCAGAGAGGCAAATGTCTAATGGCTCTGCAGTCATTTGCTGCAATTAAAAAACAAAACCATTTAGAGGGGCTGTTAACACCTTGAAGTCTGAAAATTCTCACTTCAAAAAAAAAAAAAAAGAGAGAGAGAGAGCGAGAGAGAAAGAGAGACCCAAAACAGCTCCCAGGCAAAACATTTTAATTGCCATAAATACTTCCAACTCGAGCCTCCCACTTGGGCATCTACGCGGGTACCACAGTTCTTCGTGGAGAAGAGCAGCCACCCCTTCCTGCAGCATCAGTTCCCTGCCTCCTGCCCCTCTAACTGCACTGCCCCTATGGCTTCTAGATCCTAAAAACCCTGTTTTCAGACATAAACGTGCTGGGCAGCGGCAACCTCCTCTACATCCTACGTGCAGACACAGTATTCGTAGACCCAGAGCTACTTTCCCCAAGTAGTCTATTCCTATTGTAAGGTTTTGTTGTTGTTGTGAGTGTGGGTGAGTACATGGGCATGGGAGGGAGACAGAGACAGACACACACACACACAGAGAGAAACAGAGACAGAGACAGAGACAGAGACAGAAAGACACACAGAAAGAGAAAGTCCTAACCTTTGCCTTCTCCCATTTACCCTCAGTGATCTTCTTGCCTTTGATCCAAATTCACACCCTAAACTAAGATGACCAAACAAACTGACATATGGATCTCATCTCTGACTTGTAGGTACTCTTTCTCCCTTAACCTTCCTACTTCTAAAAGCCCAAACTCTCTTTTATAGCTGAACTTAGATTTTATTTTCAGCTTAATCACATTCATAATAATTCACATATAGGGGAATACAACACATGAATTATCATGTAGTATATATATTACATATAGTATAATATTAGATATATGACCATGAAAATGGTGGTACAAATATGAATATCCTTTCCCAATTTACAGACAAGGAGAAGATAGTGCCTTGGTTTGTAAGGTCACATAGCTAGTAAGGGACAAAGATGGTACTTAAACCTGGGTCTCTAACTCTAAATCCACTATTTTTTTCATAATAGGACTCTTGTAATGAACTGTCTGGGGAAAAAAAAAGACTGTAATACTCAAATAGAGCAGCTAGGCAGTGTTGTGGATAAATGCAAGGGCCTGGAGTCAGAGAAAGACGAATCTGGTCTCAGGTACTAACTAGCTCTGTGACCCTGGGCATGTCACTTACCCCAGTTTGCCTCAGCTTCCTCATTTGCCAAATGAGCTGGAGAAGGAAATGGCGAATTATTCCAGTAACTTTGCCAAGAAAACCCCAAACTGGGTCACGTAGAATAGGACAGAACTGAAATGACTGAACAAAAACAATACTCAAATTCCAATAGGAAAAAATAGAAGCCATCTTCATAAGAAGGAACATCTTTTCTTCTTGGGTCTCAAGTTCCAAGGGCATCCAAAGGTTTGAAATATCTGAATCAGTTTCCCTCTTAAGACGGTCTATTGATAATAGGACTTAAGATTCGTTTTTCTATTAAATACAATAATGACAACAAAAGATAAATTATGTTTCATTTTAAATATCAATACAATCAAAGCTTATTTGTATAGTTATTTAATATGAATAAACAAGTTAATTTATACATTCTATTTCCATAACAACTTTTTGAGTTGTCTTGAATGAGAGGCAGACAACAAGCATTTATTACACACTTTCTATGTGCCAGGAATTGGGTTAAACACTACAAGACATTCCCTTCCTCAAGGAGATTTCTAATGGAGGAGTTTCTAAAAAATAAAGAGAGCATATAAAAGGGAAGTGAAAATGGTGGTAAAGAGATGGTTAGACTATCCACAAAATGAAGACTCATAAGGAATTCACCATTTGTAAAAAGAGGGCACAGCACAGGGATGTTCCAGAATGAGAAGGCCCCAGGTGCTGAGAGAAATTTCAGGGTGAGAAGGCAGGTGGATCCGAGAGGCAAAGTCCTTTAAGCTTGATTTAGAGAGATTTATATTGACAAGTTTCTATCTAGTAGGTCTTACTTTTCAGTAAAGGATGAAGATGTACAATACAGAAATGTCAGATCAAGAGCAAAGAGTAGCAGTATTCTAGTAAACACCTTACAAGGATATTATTCTTCTCTGGGACTATATATCACCCCCCTTTTTTACCATGCTGGGTCCCCAAATGGCACCTATCATATTAGTTTGAGAGAGATGTAGTTACAACCAGAAATCTTAAGTCAATTCACTCACTGCTTAAGTATTTACTATGTGCCAAAGTGTTAGAAGAAATACAATTCTAACTAAGACAGTCTCCACTGTTATAGTCTGACATAAGTATGCACCAAATATTCAATAATATTACATTAAAAGTTCAAGAAACACAGCTCTAGGCAATTTAATCATTTTATTAATGACTAGCATGTTTATCAATAAAAAGAAGTCAGTGGCACTCTTAAAATCTAAAGACTCCTCATGTAACAGGTTTACAGTTTATGTGTCCTTGGAAGAGCAGGTGTTCCTAATATGACAATCAACTTTGGTTAATAATTAATAAGAAAATGATTATTATAATGAGAGATGGATTAGATTCCAGTGAAAATCTTGGGATACAGGATTTGGATCACCCAAGTCTTGTCAAAGACTCATCAATTTCCATATCACAAAAAGCAGAATCCACTTTTTCTCAGACTTATTTGAGTAAACAAATGAAAAGGAATCCCCCAATTAGCCTAAACTTAGAATTTCTTTTACTGATTAGATTTTAGCCTGGATGAATATTTGAGAAAGATTTCCCATACTGGATGATTTTTGTTTGAGGAAATAGAAAAGAGGAAAATCCTTGATCCTAATTCAATAATTAGTTATTAATATGATCAAAATGATTATTTTTCTCAATACTATACAATAACTATAATACAAAGTAGCATATAGGGCCTGAAGAAGACTGACTCTTGCTCCTACTCTCACTCTTGAAAAAATTAAACGATTTGAAACCATATGAAACTACACTGGTCCTGGCATTATCATGAAAACTCACTGCTCCCACCATAAGGAAAATTGAAATCTCTGGAAATCAATCCTGAGGTCAAAGATAGAAATGAGAATTCTGGATGAAGGTAATAACTAAGTGATCTATTTGGAAGGCACAAGTGTAGAATATCAGATATTCTTTAAAGGATCTTAGTAGCCCATATTTAAAGCTGTGAGCAGCCTTAGAGCTCAGCTTCTTAAAGATCATGATCCCATAGGGGATCTTGGAACTGAATGTGAGGATCACAAACATGATTTATTATCAGTAAATGTTTGATTTGTATGTATTTTATATACCTGCATTCCTGGGATCACATAAAGTTTTTTCAGTCCAAAGGAGTCGAGCATAGAAAAAGTTTAAAAAGTTCTGCCTTAGAGGACACTAGTCCAATCAATATTTCTAGACATTTTCCCCTCTTACTCTCCCTTTCATGAATTCTTTGTTCTAGCTTCACAGGATATTTATGCCATTCCTTGATTTAATCCTCTCTTTCCATTCTCATCATACAGTTCACCAGGCTTAAAATGGCCTTATGTCCATCTTGAAACTTTCACTTTCTTCATTGGTACCTCCTGACCAGGAAAACTTACTTGATCACCTTTCCTCTTCTTTTCCCCTTCTCCTTCCTAACCCAAGAAATGATCTCCCCCTCTTCTAATTTACCTTAACACTTTTCTTTGAACTTGTTATCTAACTTGTATTATAGTTATGTACATGTTTTATCTCCCCTAATCATTTACAAGTTTCTAATGAGCAGGGACATTTTTCATCTATCTCTACCATCTACTAGAGGATCTAGTACAGAATAATAGGAGTAGTAAATGATGTGTTGAACTCTTGTTATTTTTCACTGCAAATTAGCTCACCTTCTGGACATCCCCATTTCTCTCAATGATACTTACCATCATTCCCCCAGTCACTCAGGCTTAAAATCTTGGAATTATTCATGATTCATTCCTTCCCCCCAAACCCTGCTTTTTACATATCACACTCTTTTCTCTAAGACTTTCAATGGATGTTTCACAGAAGAGAGTTCAGACAATTTAGATAGGCATTTAAAGGTCTCCACAATTCAGTTTCTGCCTTTCTTTCCAAATGTCTCTCCTACTAATCTCCACATGAGTTTTGTGCTCATTGACCCTTGTCATTCTTTACCACCTCCACATTTTTGTTCAGATTATTTCCCTGCTGTTCTCTACTTATTTAAGTCTCATGTCTTTAAAGGCCATATTCAATTATGTCAGTTCTGTGAGAACTTTCCTGACCAGTTATTTCTTCTTCTACTCAACCTCTATAAAATTGTCTACCCCCTATATTTGATGCTTTACTTAGCTTAACTTGTACCATTATTATATTTGATGCTTTACTTAGCTTAACTTGTACCATTATTTGTATTTCCATCTTATATATCTTCAGGTTCAATTAAAAACTTCAACAAGCATTCAACACTTATCATGTGCTAGATGCTAAGAATACAAATACAAAGAATGAAAAATAATTATCTTCAAGGAGTTTACCTAGAGACTTGTACATGTGTAGCACCCACTCTAGAATATTTCTTCAATTTGCACTTGCTCTCAAGTTGAGTCCCCAGAGAACAGTTGCTACTTTTAAGATTCTAAGGATAGTTTATGGAGCCAAACTTCTAAAAATTATTAGTTATGAGCCTCTGTGGTATATTTTTTTTATTAATAATTAGCCAGTAGATAGTTAAGTCCTTAGTAAAGACCTTTACAAAAATGGCATAGTAAAAAACAGTAGTTACAATAAGTGTTATGTATACTTGTGGGAAATGTAACCCAGGTTTACAAGAAGAAAGTCTCCTATCAGCATGGTGCTCTAACTTCTTTCCCTCCCTTTAATAGCATATGAATAGCAGTGAAGGAAGTAGGTGTGAAAGTAAATTGTGCCTGGGGTTTGGCAAGAAAAGAGTAGCAACGACTCAAGATTACAAGCTTTTTGAAAGTCACTGAGCTGCCTCATACAGAAGAGACCCTTCCTTCTTTTGACGTATTGAATTGGCAAGTGTGTCTGAATTTTTGAGTGAAGCTTTGAAAGACTGCCTTGTGTTTCTTTGCATCCCTAGTGTTTAGCATAGTGTTTTATTTATGATTAATAATATTTGTTGTTAATGTTGATAATTAGTAAGCAATATAGAGTCAAAAGAATTAGATTCAAAGTAAGTCAATTAAGCTTTCCAAGTTTTAATTTCCACAACTAAAAATGGGGCTACTCATACTTATACCACGTGTCTTATAGGACTGAGAAGAGAAAGGACAGAAAACAAGCAATTATTAATCACCCCCTTGGCAGCTAGGTGGTACAGGAGCACTAGGCTTGGAATCAGAAAATCATCTTCCTGAGTTCAAATCCAGTCTCAGACACTTACTAGCTGTGTGACTCAGGACAAGTCATGTAACCCTGTTTGTCTTAGTTTCCTCATCTGCAAAATGAGCTGGAAAAGGAAATGGCAAACTACCCCAGTATTTCTGCCAAGAAAATCCCAAATGGAGTCACAAAGAGTCAAAAACAAACAAACAAACAAACAAACAAACAAACAAAAAACTCTGAACAATAACAACACCTACTCCGTGCCAGGCACTGTGCTAAGTGCTTTATAAATATTACCTCGTTGGAGTCTCACAATTAAGGAAACTCTGGTAAATAGAGGGTTAGATTTCTCCAGGGTCACATCACACAGCTAGTAAGGACCTAAGATTCAGAATTCAGACTCCAGGGTTCCCCCTACTGTCTCACTGAACTGCTTCACACAGAAGAGACTTTTCTTTTGACGTATTGAATTGGTGACAGTTTCTGAATTTTTGAGTGATTACCTATTTAAGTGAAGATGTTAGATGAGAAAGGCTGTATGGCTAATAGCACCTGGGTTTTAGTGATTTAGAGAAGAAAAAAAACAAGAAACTGGTGGGGAATAAAATCAAAAACATCTTGGAAAAAGAATTACAGATGTAGAACAAAGGGAGAAGAATTAAGAGAAAAGTCCTTCACGGCCAAGCTCAGTGTTAGATATTTGCTCATGAACTATACATATACATACACACACAGAGACACGTATGTATATATATGTTCCCTTCTCTTACAGAATGTAAGCTCCTTGAAAAAAGGGAATAGTTTAATTTTGTCTTTGTATCCTCAGGGTTTAGCCTGTTGACTGGCAGTCAGTCATTAAACATTTAGTATGCACCCACTATATGCCAAGTACTGGGTTTTACATTGGGCATACAAAGAAAAGGCAAAAGACAGTCCCTGTGCTCAAGTAGCTCATCACTTTGTGGATGAATTCTAAATGTTTATTGATTGATGGACTGAAGTAAACAATATTCAAAATGGCCCCCGAGCTTAGCGTAGTGCCTGGCACATAATAAGCACTTTGTGTTTTTTTATCACTTTAAAATAACATAGAGAAAGGCCATACTGAAAGATAGCAGAACTTAGATCACCGCAATGACTAATACAGATGCCAGGGGTCTGCTGATGAAACTCCTTCCCCCTTTCATGGGGAGGCGTTGGACTACAGGTATAGAAGGAGGCCGTCAGACATAGTCAATAGGCCCTTTGTTTTGCATAACTGTACTTCTTTGTTACCAAAAAGAGCTCTGTTTGGGTGTGGGGGAATGAAATATTGGGAAATGCTAACATTGTTTAAAAAAATTTGAACCATATATATTAGAGATGGAATGGCCTTAAATTTAATTTAAATTAAAAAGCTTCTTATTTTATAGAAGATAAAGATCCAAAGAGAAGTGACTTGTCTAAAATCACGTTGCTCATGAGTGGCAGGAAAGGCATAGGTTTGAAGGAAAAGGAGCCAAAGACATCATTCAATGTCCCAAAAAGGGAAAAAAATGAGTGCAGAAAGTTAAGAGAATGAACATAACAACACGCTGACCAAGCATCATAAGGAAGATCTTCACTTTTCCATCTGCTGGCCGCTGGCTTGGCTCTTTCTTCCTAATTCTTTATCATTATGCATTGGTGAAGTTAGGATAATGGCATCTGGAAGGCTTGCTAGACAAGGCCCCGCAATTGAGTCTTGAGAGCCAAAATAGCAATTGTCATGACATTTTAGTCTGCCACCAGCCAAAGGCCCTCAAATACACAGATTATTTCAAGGCTTTGAGAACTTAATTTTCTCTCAGCTTAATGGAACTTATAGAAGCTTACACCATGGATATTTACATAAAAAGGACACAGCTTCAGGAATTCTTATATAGGAAGAAGGGGGGAACTGTATTAAAAGGAAAGAAGGAAGGAAATGTACATTGATTAGATGCTTAACATATGCCAGTCAGGGTGTTAAATATTTTTTGCAAATATTATCTCATTTAACTCTCATGCTAACCAGGAAGGTAGGCATATTATCCCCGTTTTACAATTGAAGAAACAGACAGAAGTGAAATGATTTGCCCAGGTTCATCCAGCTCATATTTGAAGTTAGATTTGAATCAGATCTCCCTGATTCCAGGTCCAACATTATATCTACTAGGCACTTAGTCTATAAGGTTGTGAAAGGGAAATGAGAAACTCCACTCCTTTCTTTTAGTCAGTCAACGATTATTTATTCATAACAATAGTTAACATTTATATGGTGCTTACTATATACCAACTTATATAGTGCTTTATATATGTGCCATTTGTGAGAGATACAAATCAGGGCCAAAATACAATTCCTGTTCTCGAAGGATAATCTCTCCAATGAAAACGATGTGTAGATAACAGCTGTGATTGACTCTTAGTGACCCCATGGGCCCTAGCATATTAACACTGTGCATGGGGTTTTATTGGCAAAGGTTTTGGAGTGGTTTGCCATTTCCTCCTCCAGCTAATTTTATATATAGGAACTGAGGCAAACAGAATTAAGGGACTTTCTCAGGATCCCACACTTGGTAGTGTCTGAAGAAGGGTTTAAACTCCTGACTCCAGGCCCAGCACTCTATTCACTAAGTCACCTAGCTGACTCCAAATACCTATTATTTGATAGCAACCATATTCTCTGAATATGTACATTCTACTTCCAGCAACCATCTATAATATAACAGGCTTGCTTCTTTTTCCATATAGATATTTACTTTTAAGTGCAGGTTGCTCTCCACTGACCTCCCACTGTATTCTAGGAGACAACGCTACAATTGGAAGAGATTGTTTTGTCCTGCTCATTCACTTTACATAGGAGAAAGCAAGCTTGAGTAGGGAAGTGTCCTGCTGAAGGTCATCCAGGGCACACTTGTGTACACACACACACACACACAATTAATTCTGTCACAAATATGAGATCAATTTTTAAATTGGTGCTGTCCATTACCAACTCTCTTTCAATCATATTAAAAGCCAAAATTTTATCTTCCAGGACTCATCCCCTTACCCTCTGCTCTCTGGGAAGTAAGATTTCATGCATGCTTCTCATTCACCTGTCTATCAGGAGAAAAGATCATTCCTATCTCCATGTGGGGAGGAAAGGGCTGACCAGTACTCTTAATTAAAGAGGGGGACAAGGATCAGGTTTACTCCAGATAAACAGGCAGGATTAAAATAGATAGAAAGAATGGACAAGGGGTAGCTGTCAGCACTCTACCCAATCAAGAGTGATTATTAATAATGATAAGCAGGAGAATGGGAATAATAAAGGGATAATGAAGTGGTCCTGAAAGTGACAGCAGATGAAGCCTGATAACTGGCTGAGGTCATGGGTTACCGCTACCCCTGGAGAGGGGGGTTGTTGGGGGTGCAGGACCCTGCAGCCAAGAATGAGAGAAGAGATACAAGTTCACTTAAGGTGGAGGTTCAAAGTTGATAAAAGGTAGATTTTCCTCTTAAAAAGGAGGCTAAGGAACTCCCAAATTTGAAGTTTCTGGGTAAAATTAATATATACTCCCTGTTTTTCCATCTAGAATCAGAATTATTAAGTGTAGCCTGCTTTTTACTTGGGCTAATGCAAAGAGTAAATCTGGCAGGAGCTGCAGAAGCATTGGGTTGAGGGTCAGAAGGAAGAAGGAAAGACTTGTATCTTCTAGCATACCTACTCATGGTCAGTAGCCTTGCATGCGGATTGACTTGCTTGGGTGGAGGCAGGGCTGGCTAATGAGTAACATGGTCTAGAGCTAGCTAATGCCATACTGTCATCTAGGGGCCAGTACTGACAGACACTCCATCTTTTAGAAAATGTTTTATTATCCTCAATGAACTTACATCATTACTAAGTTGAGAAGTGATGGCTAAAGGCTTTTGTTGTTTTGTTTTTTTTAATCCAAGGTAACTCGGTTGCTCCTAAATTCCTAGTAAGTACTAGAATATACTTCTAGGAATGGAGCCACTAGGATCTGGTGATCTCTCATTTCTTCCAATCCTCAAAAGGACCCATCATCTCACTGATTCAGGAGTTCTCTCTACTGATGTATATTTGCCCATCAAAGAGAGGAAATGTTTGAGGGGGAACAGAACACTACAGGCAGCCGCCTACATTTGCCATGCAATAAAGGAGATTGGTGCATGATGGCAAACGCCCAGCTATCCTAGAGGTAGACTGCTTTCTCTTCTATACTCATTACTGGGCCTCCACGCCCTGACCAAGTCTCCTGACGGCTGCAAGGTGGTACAGTAGCTAGAATACAGGGTCTGGAGTTGGGAAGAACTGAGTTCAAATATGACCTCAGAGACCTACAAGTTGTTATGACTTTGGACAAATCATCCTCAGTTTCCTCATCTGTAACATAAAGATAACACTTATTTCCCAAGGCTGTTACAAGGATCAAAGCAGATAATATTTTAAAAGTCCTAACATAATGCCTCTCACATGATTGGCATTTAAACGCTTGTTCCCTTCCACTTCCACAATAATCACAACCATTTATGAAGTTCCCCGTCCATTTCTTCCTATTCTCTCACTACAAAGTATACTCCCAACCATTCCCCCATTGTTATTCTCCAAACACAGGGATATAACTGTTTTCATTAACCATCTTCTTCCATAAAAGGGTCTATGTCTCCCTCTGCTATTTTCTTGTTGGGATCCAATAGAAAAGAGGCCTGTTCCATTGCCATGACTGATTCCATTTCTGGGAGTAAGTCCATGGTGAGGGAAGGGAGGCAGCAGAACAATGACTAGGCTTTAATAGCCAAGGAGAAAAGGAAAGATTGGAATAAGGAAGCTTAGGACAAGGAAAATGGGTCAAATGGTATTTTTGTAACCACAAACTGTTAGAATTGGAAGGGATCTTAGAGCATATCTAGTCAAAGCCCCTCTATTTCTAGATGAAAAAGGAGCTCAGAAATGTTCTTTGGCTCACTTGTGCTGAGAGGGAAATGGGCTATGATATTTATTTTGTTATCAATAAGGCAGTAGGACAGATGCTATAGCACACTCTCCTGGTAGGAGAGGAGCATTTTTTACACTCTTGAATTTCCTAGAATTTCTATGTCCTTTCTTAAACCAGATCTGATGAATTGTACCTCCCCCAAATGACTGCACCTTTCAATCTCTCCTACTGTATAAAAACGCCATTTATTGTCTTATTCGGGGCATGTCCCTTTCTTCTCCCCCTCGCCTAATTCCAAATGTAAATCTAATCAAACAAAATCCTCATTAGAGTCAGGACATTGGTGTGGGACTTAATTTGCTTCTCTGTGCCTCAGTTTCCCAGGTCCTCTCTCTTATACACACAATAGGGCCAAAATATTTTAAAATAATTGTGCCGCTCGGTTAATTATTCTTAAACATACAAGAGCTCTTAGAATGAAAAACAAATTCTCAAGATAGCAAAGTTCATCTCCAAACCTTTGGTCACAGACACAGTGGGAAATGAGCAGTGTTCCTCAGTTTAAAGGGGCTGGATGGATAATCCCTTAATAAAAACTCCAGTGACTGGAGGAGAAAGTTAAGATTAGGTTGACTTTACCTGACTGCCGCTTTATCTGAGATCCAGAGCAGTCGCTGGCTGATGTCCAGGTCTTCCTTCAATCTCTGGGATTCTCCCAAGGTTCTGTATTGCCTACATACCATCTTTTGAAAGGTTACATCTTCTTAGAGTTCATGTCTTACTACAAGACTTGTTTCCTCACTCCCTATAAAGCCCCAAACCGGCTGTGAGCTTTGCCTTCCTTAATCCAGGTAGAAATATAAGCCAGCAATTATTTCCTCCTTTTGCTGCAAGGAGATCAAATCCTTTTGCCAAATACCTGTATCAGGACTCCAAGTTCATTATTTACTGAGCTTACTCATGTTGGACTAAGCTCCAAGTTGGCACTATTGTGACAAAAGAATCTATCTGCCTCTGGCTAAATCTCATACTTCACTATCTCCTGACATCCTAGTTCAGATCAAATCTTCCTTTTATACCTGAGCCTTCTGTGTTTGTGTGTCCTAAAACCCACAGAAGGGACCCCTTCATGAATTGTCTCCTCTGGCCCTTTTCTTTGCCAGTTCTGTTTCCATGCCTTTAGCCATTCACATCTCTTAAACTTCAGTATAGGAAAGGATGGTCACTTCCTACTCCATCAGGCTGAGAGGACAGGGAGAGATCTATGAAACCATTCTACATTTATTCTATCCATCTTCCTTGTTTAGAGAGGTAAGACAAGAAGCAAGAGTTAGATGAAAAAAAAATATAATGGTCTTGCTTTGGAGTAATTGCTTTTTGTTCCCACCTCTTGCATGAAGAGAAGCATCGATGAGAATGTCATCTGCCAGGCAGTGAAGGAAAAATAGATGAAGGTTTCCTCTAATAGTCTTGGTGACATTCCAAGACTTTTTTATACTCTGCTAATCAATGTAAAACACATTGTAGGCATCCTAAATTAAGGGAGTCTTAATTTAATAAATGGGATCATAGCTTAGAGATCTTTTATTCTACCCCTTGTTATTTTACAGATGAGCAAACTAAGACCCAGAAAACAAAAATAATGTGGCCAAAGTCACATTGTTCTCAAAAGCAGAACTAGGATTTGGGCCCAGTTTCTTTGATGTTAAATGTGTTAAAAAGAACACTGGATGCACAGACAAAATCAGTGCTTCTCAATAGAATAAGAGGAGAAATTGTTTTAAAAAACAACTTTACCTCAAATATTTCTGATAAAAATCTGATATTCAATTTATAAAAGGGAATTGATACATAAAGCAAATGATCAAAAGATATGAACAATTTTCAAAAGAAGGGAAAATATGCCCGCAATCACAATAAAACATGGAAAATTAGAACAGTTCTGAAGTTTTATCTCAGACCCAGCAAAGTGAGCAATAAAATATGGAAGTAGTTAGTACTAAAGGAATTGAGGAAAGACAGGCACACTGGTATCACGTTAGAATGGACCTGTGGATTTTGTGTGGTCATTCTAGGAAACAAGATGGAATGTAACATTCCTTTATTCCCTCAAATCCAATGAACTTGCTTATTCTTACAGTATACTAAGGAGGTCAAAGACAAAGAAGATCTCACGTATACCAAAAATATTGATAGAAGCACTTTTATAGTCAGCAAAATACTAGATGAAGATTAAGTGACCATTGAATAGGAAATGGTCCTGAACAAATTATGGTAGAATGAACATAATAGAATATTATTGCCTTATAAGAAAAAGATAACTATGAAGCTATTGAGAGAAACTTAGGAAGAATATATGAAGTAAAGCAAAATAAAGGAACAATAGAAAACTTTCTCCCTGCATTCTCCATATATATGTATATATATATATATATATATATATATATATATATATATATATATATAGAGAGAGAGAGAGAGAGAGAGAGAGAGAGAGAGAGAGAGAGAGAGAGAGAGAGAGAGATTTATTGTAACGTGCTCTCCTGGCAGTTACAATTACTAGCTTAATAACCAGTAGCACACTTAAGAACAACCACGTGTAATCTTAAAAGCCTTTATTATACCTCCTCACATAATGCCCTGACTGATGCCCTGACTTGTTGGTTCCCTAGTGAACACCTGGTCAGAAGACCCATGTGTTCACTACCAAAATCCTTACCTCTCTTGGCTACCCATCTTGGCTTGGCCACCCAGGCTGGGGAGCCAGGGTGAACAGCACGAGGTTAAAGAGAGCGATTGCTGCCTGCAGTGGGCTTACATAGGGCCTGTGAGGTCACACACACAGCCAATCAGCGAGAGAGTCACCCATTACGAAGCTATCTCAATATGGCCAGGATCCCGCCCAAGGGCAGTCCTAATATCCACAGAAATTACTTCCGGGCCTCAATCTCCCGATGCACTGTGGCACCCATTTAAAGGCCCCTTACAATTTATAAACACATATATATTGATTTTCTCTATAAAATAAACACAATAATGTTTTATTAATTTGTTAAGTACTGTTTATTGATTTTCAAATTTATTATTCTTATTATTAATAACACAACACTAAAAAATAATCAAAGTACAGATTAATATAATAACACTAGTCCCAGAGGACAGATGATAGAATTTACTTTCCTCCTTTCAGGACAGAGGTAGTAGACCATGGCTGTGGACTCCTACATATATTGTCAGATCTAGTTGATGTGTCAATTCATTTTCTTTACCTATAGGAAAGGAAAGGGAAATGGAAGGAAATAGAGGAGGAGACAGGAGGGAAGAGGAGGGAAAGGGAAAAGAGGGAAAAAGCAAGGGAAAGGGAGAAAGGAAAAAAGATATAATCAAAGAAAATAAAATATCATTTTTTTTTAAATGAAGGAACAATACATTGGAAGTCAGGAGAAGAGATTTTTAGTCTCAGCTCTGCCAGTGATTGCGTAAGTGATTGTGGACAAGCCTTTTCATCTTATTATGAACTTCAGTTTTCTGACCTCTAAAACAAGAGAACTAGACCACCTGGTATCTAAGATTCCTTCCTGCTCTGGTTCTACGAGATACATGTCTGTTATGTGCCAGATTTGAGGTTGCTGTGACTCTCTTGGAGGCTCTCCTTAAGTTCCTGGTGGCTCAAATACTACCAGAGGGGTTCTGGGAATGGAACTTGGAAGAAAACCAGTGGTTAATCCCAGAAAAAAGGAATGACGTCTAGCGTACCAGATGTACCAGAATACCAAACTCTTATTCAAAATATGTGGATGGTTTAGTTCATTCAAAGTTGCTCTTTTTTTTTTTTTTAGGATGACATGAAGAAGAATTGGGTTTTCTGATAGATCTTTGTATATGTTCCTTTTCCCCATTCCCCACTTTAAAAAAATCATGTTTTTCTGGTCTTTTGCTTTTACATTGCAGTCATTTACTATCCAAGTCCAAACTGGACTTTCCCTTTAGGTAAAGCAAAATCAATTAATAAAGAAACTTTGTCTGATAACATACAATATTCTGTCCCAGTTGTTGCCTGACTCACAGCTGTGAGACGAGAAATGCCTGAGTATTTCTTTTCTAATTCTCTGATTTTTCCTATTAGTGATTTTTTCATTTACATTGTTGTAGTCACTTACTACAATAGGTAGCTAGGTGGTGCAATAGACAGAGGATCAGTCTTAGAGAAGACTGGAGTTCAAATCCTATCTCAGATGCTTACTTGCTGTGTGATCCTAGGCAAATCACTTAACCCTGTCTGCCTCAGTTCCCTCATCTGTAAAAATGAGTTGGAGAAGGAAATGATAAATCATTCCAATATCTTTGCCCAAAAAACGCCAAATGGGGTCACCAAGAGTCAGACACGACTGAACAACAGTCACTTTAGGGGCGACTAGGTGGCCTTAGAGTCATCAGACTTAGAGTGTTAGAGTCATCAGAAAGATCTGTGTTCTAATCCTGCCCCAGTGTCTTATTAGCTATGTAATTCTGGCCAAGTCATTAACCCTCTCTCATTCTCAGTTTCCTAAGCAATCAGTATTTATTAAGTGCCTGCTGTGGGCCAAGCACTGTGCTAAGTACTAGGGATACAGGAAGAGGCACAAGATAGTCCTTGCTCTCTTACAATCTTATGAGAAAAATGAAAGTAATAAAAAAATCTGCCTCCCAGGATTATTGTGAGGATTAAATGAGATGACATAGGCAAAGCACTCTGCAAACCTTAAAGTAATTTATAAATGTCAGCTGTTATCGACCAAACACATTATTCTTTTGGTCCTGCCTCCTGTAATATGCATCAGTTCACACAAATCTTTCTCTGTGTCTCAGTTCTTCTCCTTTGTCGCTGCCCACTGCACAGTCCTATATAACTACATTCAGAAACCACAAATTTCCCAGCCATCCTCCAGCTGGCTGCACCTACTTCATTTCCAGGTCTTGGCTATCACAAGAGCACACGTGTCCATTCCTTCTTGTTGTGTCTGAGGAGGAGACTGCAGACCGGATCTCCTCCTCCTCTCCCAGGCAGCGCTGCTGGCTGCAGATGTGGCAGATGTTCCTGGGCCACTGGCCCAGTCACTCGTTCAGAAGGAGCCAAGGATGGGGCTCTGCACGAAGCCAGGGGAATCAGGGCTAATGCGGAACTCTGGCTCTGCCCCCACAGTCGCTGATCCCTCCACTCCAGGTCACCGTGACAGATGCTACAAACATATGCTGTGAATTAATTCTCTTCGTCACAGCCCCAAGAGAGGCAGGTTCTCCTCGCCTGTTCCCACCATCCCATGATTTCCTGTTTTTTTTCTATATCTATGGTTCCAAAAAAGGGGGAGAGCAAGAGCTGGGGGCAGGAATGGGGGAGGAGAGGGGATTGTTTCCTCCCTTTTTCCTAATTCTGCTTCTTTGGAATTTCCCCAAGCTTGTACACTTTCCAAATTTACTTCATTCCAAAAGATCCCCTGCATAAAAACAAATCACTGGAAGGGACCTCAGAAATTACCTAGTCTGCCTCTTGGGTTCCTGCAAGAATGCACATACACCATCTGGGCATATGAGTAACTAACATCTTCTAAAGGTAAAAGCAGCCAGCTTCCAAGACTAGCTCTGCTGATTCTAAGCAAATCACTTAAAATTTCAATCTTTGCTTCCAAACCTGTAAAATGGAAATAATATTCTTACTATTTACCTCACAGGTTTGTTGAGACAAAACAGTGCATGTAGATGTGAGATATTTTTCTCAATCCCCACTGAAATTCTTCAACTTCCTCTATGAAGTTATAGATTGGAAGCTTTCTGTGTTTTTTGTTTGTTTGTTTGTTTTGTTTTGTTTTGTTTTTTTTAGATCTACTAATATTTATATATCACTTTTAAGATTTGCCAGGCCTTTACATATTATTTCCTTTGATCCATACAACCATCCTGTGAGGTAGATACTATTATTATCCCCATTTTACAGAAGGGGAAACAAATTAACAAGGCTTAAATGATTTATCTAGAGTTACATAGTTAGTGTCTGAGACCACATTCAAACTCAGGACTTCCTGGCTCTGGGCCTGGCATTCTATCCACCTGACTGCCCATCTAAATGCCTAGTTGGCAGCTAACAAACCTAACAACTCCTTCTTATTGTAGTTGAAACCCTATGTGGTCCTCCTTAGAAATAACACACCATTCCTCAAATGCCTGCTGAATTTCAAATTGCTCCTTATCCTTTATTGTGAGCAAAACAATTCCAGTTCTAAAGGTCTTTCCTTAATAGATCTATATTCAAATCACTTTTCCTTATCTCCACACTTGAGGTAAATCACACAAGTCCTTTCTCTTTTAGGAAGAAACTTCAGGACTTCAAATCTCCAATCTGAAGGAGAAAATTCATGGAAGGAAATTTGCTTTCAGTAAGTAGCAGAATTTTATGGAAGCTAAATATTAGGGTCACTTGGAAGCTGGGCAAATATATTAGGACTCAGAGAGAAAAGGCAAAAAATGATCATTCTGAGTAAACTTCTATTAAACATGAAAAGAGCATGGAACAAATGTAGAACTCAGAGAACGGGCCACTTAAGGGACTGTTGCTAGAATACTATTAAATGTGAATTTCCCAACATCATTTCCTCTCTTCTACCTAGCTCTATCCTCTGCTCCTTTCTTTATGATAGATTCATTGAATCTTATTTTAAATTTAAAAAATTTTATTTTATTTTACTTTTTCACATTTAAAATTTTTCATATTTATATATTGTTTTACATATATGTAATATTTATGTTTTATTTTAAAAATGAAGGAATTAAAATTAAGGAATTAAGAGGCCAAATTGTACAACTCAGGTACTCAAAAGGGAATAAGAAATGGCAAATGGCCCTTATCACTTCACTCTTATCTAGCTTCCTTAATTCTCTGGGTGAAATCCTGATCCATGCTCAGGAATCTAATCTATAATTCTCAGTGCAATTGTTGATGATAGATGGCACTTGACTACTCACTAGAAAGTCTCATTGATATCAATGGACACTGGTCAAAGAATACCAAATATCTTGTAGCATTGGTTTGTTTTCTTAATAAATACAGGATTGTTAGAAGGTGCTTGAATCTGATGGGTCCAACAGAGAGACTCAAATGCTTGGGGAAACTGAGGTGGCTGGAAGTTGGATCATCTTTCCATCCTCCCCACCCTATAACCAGCTATCATACTACACAACAGGTCCAATTCAAGTGATCTGAGCCATTTCTGGGGAGTTTCATCCAGGAGAGCTAACAATGCTTCTTTGTCAAGCCTGCATACCTGATACATTCCAGCTTGACTGAGTGAAGCTGGAGACTGACAACAGAATCACGGCTCCTTGTCCTCCTTCCTCTCCAGCAATGGACAGCTCAGCTTCTGGAGGCCTCAGGGTGCTCCAGAGTAAGAGACACAGTAAGGAGGAGAAAGCTGCCTTGGAGAAAACTTCATATTGTTCTGCAGACTCAAGATTCCAAAGGCCTGACTGACTAAGAAAAGAGAGGAATCTACACAGAATCATAGATTTAGACCTAGAGGAGAATTTCATGAGCCACCTAGCCCAATCTCAGAACAGCAGACAGTCTATAAACCAATGATCTTTCCATTATATGCTTCTGTAGAATGTATATAAACTATACATATGTACACAAAGGACATATTGTATATATGATTATTATAAATAATCCATTATATGATAAATCTATTATAAATTAAAATGTTAGAATATATTATATATTTATAGATGTATACATAATTATAATATGCACACATAGATATTGTATATATTATTTTATATATTTTGTATGCATTTATTATATGTGTATATTATATATTCTTATTATATAAGTCTGTCTTTTGCCTCTTTTAGTATCCTGGTGCTTAGCATTGTGCCTAGCACATAGAAATGCTATATAAGAACATATAACACATTACATACAATATTCTAATATATAAATTATATGTCTAATATACAAATATAATATACACATGTAATCTATACATACTATGTGTGCAATAATGTTACATATATATTATTATAGATAATTTACTAATATTACAAGAAACATAATGCTATAACATATTACATATAATTATATAATAATTATATTACAGACATTAGATCTCTAATATATCTTCTTAGATAATAATATGGTCTATAGCTAATAATACATTATGATATATCTAATTTACATATATATAATATATAACCATAATTTTACGGAACATAGAGGTGAGAGGAGCATTAGAAAGCATTTAGTCCAATCACTTAATTTTACAGATGAGGAAACTGAGACCAAGGAAGGTATTAAGTGGCAGCCCTAAAGATGAAATTCATTCATTTCTCCACTGTCATGGTCCCTCCCTCTGGCAAGTCTAGGGTCCCCTGGAATACAAAGGCTGAGAAGGATGAAATAGAAAAGCCAGACTTCCTCTTCCCCACTGAGTTCTGGAGCATGAATTGTAGTAGCATCTCTAAAATTTTCTTTTCTGTGTCAAAGAATCAATAAGAAACTTATTTCTAACCAGCAGCAACTTCTGATATCTGCTTAGAAGTGACAGGGTACTAGTCCTGGTTAAATGATTATGGGATACCTAGAAAGATGCCATCAGCATCCATTTAATCAATACTATTTATTTCCAGAGAGAGAATTGATGAACTCTTGAGTAAAGATTGAAGAATACTTTCAATTTTATTTTTCTTATTTTTTAAAAAATGTGGCTAATATGGAAATATGTTTTGCATGATTTCACAAGTATAATTGATATATTACTTGTCTTCTCAATGGGTCGGGGAGGGGTTGGAGGAGGGAGAGAGTTTGGAAGTCAGTTTTTTTTTAAAAAAATGAATATTAAAAAAATTCTTGAAAAATCTATTTAATCATATAGCCATTTTTTTCCCAAAAATTTTAAGTAGGAGTAAGAATGTTAAGCAGCTATTTCTAGCCTTTATCTCCTACTACTCCCCTTCACATACTTGACATTAAAGCCAAATTGGACTACTCAGAATCCCTCATTCTTATCTTTTTTGGCTCCCATTCCTGGGTCTTTGCTCATACCATCTCCAGCGTGGGTTGGAATCCTTTCATGTCAGCCCAACAAAGTCCTTCCCTTCCTTCAGGGTCCACTTCAAATGCCTCTGCCACCAAGAAATGTTTGCTGACATCCTGATCCAGTTTCACATAATTATTTTCTCCTTAAAAGTTTTCCCTCATTTTATCTGATGCTATCCCTTTTCCATGTAATTCATTCTTCCTTGTGGCATAGATATTTGGGTATATATTTTATCCACTCTCTCCAAATAAATGGAAAGTTGCTTTAAAACAGCATTTTTTATTTCATCTTTGAATTCCTATAGAACAATGCTTTATGCATAAAATGTGCTTTAAAAATATTTGCAGAATGGCTAGCATGTAAATTCACTTCCAATTTTTTCATTATTGAGGTTTCATATTGTCTGCAGGTTAAATGAGACAGTGAGTCGGGATACATGTACCTAAATGGTACCTTGAAGTAGATTCTGTGGCCATAAATTAAGATCATAGCATCACAAAAATATATCTCCCAAGTGCTGTTTAAAACACCAAAGATCCTGAAAATATGAATGACCAAAGAAGCAGAGAGGAAAAAAATCTATAAAGGTTAAGAGGCTTGTACAGAGCTAGAAAAGATCTTTGAAATTATGCAGCCCTGGAGTTTTTAATGGTGGGTGCCCTGAGCCCCTGGGGTTCCTAGATAGACTTAAGGATCTCTGAATTTGGATGGGGGAAAAATATCGTTTGTTTCATTAGCCTCTGACTGAAGTTTAAATTTCCTTCAACTATGAATACAGACAATAAAAAGTAGGGGTCCATAGACTTCATCAGAAGGGATCTATGTCATAAAAAAAAAATCTTTAAAATTCCTGCTCTGGTCCAATCACCTCATTTTACAAATGAGGAAACTGAGGCCGAAAGAGGGAAAGAAAAGTGCCCAAGAACAAAAAAAGAACAGAGCCTAGATTTGAACCCAGGTCTTCTGGCAAATTATAATAATGATGATGATGATGATGATTATAGTAATAGTGATAGTGATAACAAGAACAATGATAGCTATCATATATAGGGTCCCAAAACTGTTAGTGCTGTCTTAAACTATAAAGCTAATTTAAAACTCTACTAGGACTTTTGGGATACCTTGTACATAAAGTTTATAAAGCACCTTTGATATATTATCTCAGAACCTCACAACCACCATATCAGATGGGTAATATCGACATTACTGAACCCATTTTTCAGATGAGAAAACTGAAGCCCAAAGTAGATCAGAGGACTGTGGTTAGACAGCTAATAGGTGTCAAAAAATATACTGGCAACAATGCAGAGAGGCAATGTTAATACATAGCTGTGTGCTCCTGAGAAAGTCACTTGAACCTCAGACAATTCTCCAGACCACTAAGTTGCAGATTAGCTGATTTGTTCTGGTACATGGAGTTTTCTCACTGGAAATTTCCTATACTAATGAAATCACAGGTAGGGGGTCAAAAAAAGATTAAATTCCTACGTAACTTTGTGAGGTCAGTGGGAATGGATATGGCTCTCCCACCCCAAGTGAGGGGAACTTAGTGGGGTGCTAGATGCCCCTATATGTTTCTCATACAGTTAACACTTTAACTCCTGCCCCTTAGATTGTAAATACTTTGAGAGCTCCTTTTTGTATCTTCAGTGCTTAGCTGGACTGACGGGCTGCTCTTTGTGTTCACATTATTCTACCACCAGGGGACCGAGGTGCGTGCTGGAGCCCTCACCCAAGGACATCCCTCCTCTTTACCCTGTCACCCTTGATTTCCTGGACCTGGACTTTCAAACAAAGGCTGAGGCAGTCATACATCATCGTCCTAGTGACCCATGGTTGAAATCTTGGACTTAAGGGGCAGCTGGGTGGCGCAGTGGATAGAGCACCAGGCCTGAAGTCAGGAGGACCGGAGTTCAAATCTGGTCTCAGGCACTTAACACTTCCTAGCTGTGTGACCCTGGCCAAGTCACTTAACCCCAGCCTCAGGGAAAAAAATAAATCTTGGACTTGGACCCTTCTCTTTTTTAGCTTCGACTTTCAATCAGTTACTGAATCTTTGCAATCTTCTACCTAAGCACAAGCTGGCACAGTGGATAGAGCATTGGGCCTGGAGGCAAGAAATCCTGAGTTCAAACCTCATCTCAGACACTCACTAGCTTGTGTGACCCTGAACAAGTCACTTAATCCATATCTGCCTCAGTTTCCTCAACTGTAAAAGGAGGATAATAATAGCATGTACCTCTCAGGGTTGTTGTAAGGAACAAATAACAAAATATTTACAAAAGTATTTGTCCCAGTTCCTGACACACAGTAGGCACTTAATAAATACTTATGATAACAATAACAATGATATTAACATTTATATAGTGCCTACTTCTCTTCTCTGTCTCCATAGCATCTCTTGCATCTGCCCCCTCCTTCCTATCCTATTCATACTGACACCACTTTTCTGTGCTCCTTCTCACTTTTCACTTTTAGTATAATGATTCTCAGCATGTAGCCCAAGTACCCAGAATTCTTTTAAGGAGTCAGCAAGGTCAAATTACTTTCATGATAATGCTAAAAGATTTTAGATTGAAGTATAGTAAATATTACTAAATATAATCCAGCCCAACAAAAGATTTATGGAGTCCTCACTAATGTTTAAAAAGACCATAGTAAGGTTGAGAATCACTGATCCATAGACTATCACAGTAACTTTCTAATTGGTCTCTGTGTTCTTAAGTTTCTGCCCTGTATCATTCATACAGCAGATCAAAAAAAATCTTACTATATAGAGTCTGTTCAAAATCACCAAGATCTTTCAAACACAATATAAATGTTGTAGTCTGGCATTCAAGACTTTATAATTTGGCTTAAATCTACCTTTCTGATCTTATTTCATACTTGTTCCATCACCTATTTTATATTCAAACCAAAGTGGTCTGCTAGCACTTAGTACAACACCTGGCACAACACATTCTCCAACCCCTCCTATTTTTTTATTTCCCTAAGCCATCCTCAGTACCTATATTACATTCCCCTTACATCTTAACCTACTGAAATCCTTTTCTTCCTTAAAGCCCTGCTCTAATGCCACCTCTTTCACTAATCCTTCTCTGTCCCTTCCTCTTTCTTCTCACACAATACTTTCATCCCCACCCCCAACTCCTCAGCAAAAGGGCTCTTTCTCCTTTTTCAAAAATTTATAAAACTCTGCACTCTTTACATTTATCTTATTTTAAAAATTTTATCAAGTACATTTGTGGATATTTTATCCCTTCCCTTTGTACCCTCATCAGACTGCCTATCTATCAACTGAGGGCAAGAATTAAAAAAAAAATATGCAATTAGAGACTAGCACTTGGTAAAGGTCTGTGACTTCATTAAAATTTTTGGTGAGACAATCAAATGATAAAGAACACAGAGTGCTATTCTTTGAAGTCAGGAAGCACCGAGTTCAAATCTAGTCAAAATCATTTATTAAGTGTGTAATTCTGGGCAAGTCATGTAACCTTATGCCTTGGTTTCATCATGACCTGTAAAATAGGAGACGGAGGGGTTGGTCTCTCCTTCTAAGATTCCTTTCAACTCTAAACTGATGAAGCTTCAGTAAGTTATTGACCTATAACTTAAGAGAATGGCCTAGAGCTAGCACTAAGGATCAAGTGATTTAGGGAAACAAAATTAGATAGTTATTTTGGAATCAAGAAAATCTGGTTTTAGTTTCCATCTCTTTATACTTGCACGCTGTGTGATCCTGGGCAGGAGGTGGGATTCTGAACTTCCTCATTAGCAAGTTTAAGATTCTAACCCACTAAGTAACACTGCCTTTCACCTAGTACACAGTAAGCATTAAATAAATGTTTTTTTAATTTCTACAATGTCAGCAAAGAGGGTTAAGATCTATGACCACAATAAGAGGATCCAAATCAGTTCCAATTGATCAGTAATGAACAGAACCAGCTACACTCAGTGAAAGAACATTGGGAAATGGATATAGCATTTACACACTTTCTGATATTGTTTGCTTGCATTTCTGTTTTTCTTCCTAGGTTATTTTTATTTTCTTTCTAAATCTGATTTTTTTGTGCAGCAAGGTAACTATAAATATGTATACATATATTGTAGTTACCATATACATTAACATATATAACATGTATTGGTCTACCTGCCATCTAGGGGAGGGGGTGGAGGGAAGGAGGGGAAAAGTTGGAACAGAACTTTTTGTATGGGCCAATGTTGAAAAATTACCCATGCATATGTTATGTCAATAAAAAGCTATATTAATAATAACAAAATATCTATGACCACTTGAACCCTACTAGGTCAGCATGGATGCCCAGTGTGTGAAGTAAAAGGCCAGAAATGCTGATTCCTTGAATGGCTTTTCCCAATTCTTGGTTCATTTGGCCAAGCTCATCAGCTTCTACCTGAAACCTAGAGTGGGAAGAAAAGTAAATGACAAGGCAGATCACAGACCTAACTCTTGCTCAGACTGGATGTAGAATCACTGAGGTTGGTCCTAAGGTACTCAGGTACCTTAGGTGGTTGAACGAGCCAATAGCTGAGAAAGCAATGATATCAACTGTTCCATGGCTTCATGAAAAGAGAGACTGGATGGAAAAGCTCTTGGCAGCCGTGAGATTTGCTCAAAAGAGAAGCTATGTTAGGCTGAGGTTGTGATTCCAAAAAGGAAGGGAAAAGGGGACCCCAAAGCCTCTAAATCCCTGAGTTTATAATTAACGTAAAAGCATCTTCTTTTTCCTGAACCAGAAATGCACGCCTCACCAGGGGAAGGGCACTGTGGTAACACAAAAATAACCCCCCAGTGGGTTTTTGATGTGCGGATCCTCTTTGTTTTTCTGAATTTTAATGAAGGGCTTTCCAGGCGGGAGGAGAGAAGTGCCCAGCCTTCCCTCTGGCCGAGGAGCTGAGCCCCGTTAGCTGGTTGCTGGGTTGCACGGGTCTGTTCTAAGCGGCATCTCCAAGAGGCAGGCAGACTCAGATGAGCTGCCTCAGTGGGAAATAGATTTAAAAAAAAATTAAAGAGCTTTCTCTTCAGAGAAAGAGCTTAGATTCAGCTCTAGATTTTGGCTCACTTTCGGAGAGCAGGCTTGTGGTTCTGGGTGGCTAGCAAGGGTGAGAGAAGGAAGTGTGACCTTTCTGAAAGGTTAAGGGTCTCTGCAGGTGAGGAGTGGGAAGGTTCAATTTTTCATGGAAGGCATGAGGAGGAAAAGAGAAGGGATAAGACGGGACCTTAGACATCCTAGGCATTTAATCATGTTTACCGACTTACGTCTGAATGGATGAACGAATCTTTCTGGCTGATGTCAAACGATAAATCAGGGGAAAGCATGTTAGGATTACTGGATAAAAGTGCTAAGAAGGATCCATTCTGGGGTCCATGGGACAACTGGTTTCCATGCTAGAGAAGCAAAAATCAGTCACTGATATAAATGCCACTTAAGTTGTCTTTTCCTAAGGATCACAGGGTCATACATTTAGAATGGGTGGGGATGTTAGAGCCATTAATTGCAATCCCTGCCCCTCCATCCCCTTACTTTATGGAAACTGAGGCAAAGAGAGGTAAAGTCCCAGAGTCACACAGTTTTTATATGTAGCAGGATCCAAACTCAGGGCTTCCTCTTCCCAGTGGGGAGGTTAGAGAATTCAAAAAAGCAAGAGCACATCTGGCTTTACCCATGACTCCCCAGAAGTGGTTACATTATTTAAATTTGAACTGCATATTTCCATTGGGATGTAACCAAAGACCACATTTTACATAACTGTAACTTTGAAAAGTACCAATTCAAATATGAGACCATTTCCAAGGATTTATTATTTGCATTAATTGAGCCCTACTGGTAACAATGTCTTTGCCAACATCATCAACTGAGTAGTAGAATGCTCTGTTCAGGGTTGTATCTGGGGCAGTTCCCACCTTGTCCCTAACCCCACGAACATTTCATTTGTGGTCTAATGTTTCCCTCAGAGCACACATAAATATTCGTATCACAAAATATTCGATATAAAAATCTGGGCTCCTGCCAGCATTCGACTTTCTTTAGTTTCAGGCATTTTGTCCGAAAAAAAAACAGTGATTATTATGTACAGGGGTGAAATGGGCTATAGTCCGGCCAAGGGTTCAGGTGTGCTTGGGCTGCCCAACGGGCTCTTCTTTCTCTGACTGTCCAAGATCCCACTCGGTGAGAAGCTCTGAAGACACTTCGGTGTAGAGGTGATCCCAGTCCCAGCTGACGTCATCCTGCCAAGAGGGGCACCACCAGGTGAGACAAGAGCCCCTCCACCTTCCATCTCAACCAACCTCTCATGCCCATGAACCAGCAGCCGAGCCTGCACCAGGGCAAGCTGGGATGGTGGCTGGAACCGAAGGCATCTAACCAGCTGTCGGAGCACAGAGCAGGGAGGAGGGGGCACTTGGATGAGGCAATGCCATTTTTAATCCTCATGTCAGGCAAGTGGCTTTATAGGGTTCAGGCTTATTAACATACATACAATTTAGAGCTGGATAATGATGAGTTAGTTCCTAAGGACCTCCCTCCACCCCCTACAAAGCTCAGTCAAAGTCCCCCAACCATCACTGGCAGCACACTCTCCACTATTTATGTCCTGGACCCTGAAGAAGCTTGCCTCCATTTAGCACTAAGGAGAAAATATTCTATATTACTATGCTTCCTGGTATGGGGTATTCTAGCAACATAAAACAAGAGCTTTTGAGGACTATGAATGAAGAAATATCAGTTGGAAGGGGTGCTAAATGCCACAAGGTCAAAAAAAATTTGGACCAATGTTTTCTATCTGAATTCTAAGAAATTCCAACTAACTTTCATTCTTCAGCCCTTTTCACCTCACCCCTTCCAACTCCCCCTTTTCTCAAGTCTTGTTCTCTTTGGAAAGGTTCCTGATTACTAAACAGACCTAAGCACAATGCATATCTTAAAAGTCCATCCTTCAGGGTCATCCTTAAAACCAAGGTCAAGGAGTGTAGACTTAGAGACTAGAAAATATTTTAAAAGGGGTAGGCATAGGGTTCTTGAAACTGACCAAGCACTTATTAAGTATTAATACTTTCCAGGATGAATAATCATTTGGTTAGATCATTTGGACTCAAACTGGTAATAGCTTCTCTGCAATTCCATAAATGGGTATATTGGGCACTTAGGAACCTCACTGGATGTCTCAAGGATCGCTGGGTATAAATGCCTCTAAATGTCCTAAGCTGTTCAGGAAAAAAGGCATCCTATCAATTCCTGTGCTACCATTATCTCTATACCTCTCGAACTTCATGCTCTGGAGCAAGGACTTTGGTGAGAAGTTTTAGATCAATCTCTCCATCCTGTGAATAGAAAAAAAAAATTCAACTGCCTTATTAGCCAATTTTTGCAAAATGGCAAGAGTCAAACTCAATACCTGAAAATTTGATGTTATAAACAGTTTACTCCCCAATCCAGTGCTAGAAAAATCTCCCACAAAAGAGTAGAGCTATGGGCTGACTATATGCCCTGTGAAATGGAGGAAACACCTTAATATTCCATGCAGTAGACACTGTTAGGGGAAAGTTGATAAGAGTATCCCAGATTAGAGCGAGGAAGGACTAACTTCATGAGGATAGAATGGACACTCTACCTATAGGGCAGAGTTGTACTGCCAAAGGTTCACAGGGCAAGATATGCTGGTGTCTGGTAAAATGTAAGGACCATAGGACTTAGATGGATAGAACGTTATAAGGATGTGACCCAAGAGGATGGAATTTGGGTCATGGACACTAGAGAACTTCTACTGTCATACAGGATGGCAGCAGTGGTGGGAAAAAAATGTTTGTTCCATCCAGTCATTCAAGGAACAGAGACAATTGATACAAAGCTGTGTTTTTTTGTTTGTTTGTTTGTTTTTTGTTTTTTTTTTTTTTTTGTCAAATAACATATGGGAAGAAACCATCCTACTCACTAGTGTCTGGAAGGCAGCGTACTTCATCAGGTCATTGTCTAAGTCACGATAAGTCATCACACGGTTTACTTGGATGCTGTTGAAGAATAACGAGAATATCAAGACCAGTTCATGGAAAGCCACTGTTCTACCAGCCAAGGGCACTCTCTTAACACCAAAGACAAGATGCGCACATTCAGATACAACAAAATAAAAATCTGAGGGATGAACCCCATTTCTGGAAATATCTGAGACCAATATTCTCTCAAGGAACCAAGGTCTCCATTTGCAAATGGCAAATAATTGGGAAAATGGACAATTCATCTTGTTCCTTTATATTTCTAGCTCAGTATCCAACCTCACTTCTCTTACCTGGGAGGGGCAGCCACCTTCAGAACAAAGTCTTCTTCCTGTACCTCTTCTAAATCTGGTATTACTGGAATATCTACGGGATGAGACAAACGTAGTTATGATGAGATGTGAAAAGGATTCCTGGCACTGATTCCCCTTTCCTGGTTATAAGGGCTCCAGCTGGGATTTGAGGGCCTCAGGAAACATCATGCCATTTTTTGCATTAGTCATAACAAACAACCTAGGATTGATGAAACTATCAAACATGTCAGCCTTTTATTGTGGCTTTCTTAGCATCCCTAATGGGACATCCGACACAGACATTAACACTAATATTCTCCTAACTGATACCATCTCATTGTGCACTCTGAAGTACTCCAATCTCCAAATCTTCAGAAATCAGAACTGTGAGGGACTCCAAGGTTAATGGAGAGATATGATGTGCTGCCAATAACAAATTAAACTCCGGAAGGATCATTGAAGATGTCATCCAAAAAGTGAGGAATCATAAAGCGAAGCAGGTGGATTATGCAATGAGAAAGGGATGGTTGAACTGCTTGAGTACTACTCGACTGTCCTGGCCCAAATGAAGATATCTAGGGTTGCCTACATTCTCTATGGAAGACTATGTAAAGGGAGGCAGAGAGGTGGCAGAGTAGAGAGAACACTAGGCTAGGAGTCAGGAAGCCCTGAATTCAATTCTGGCTTCAGCCACTTCCCAGCTGTATGCTTAAGCAAGTCACTTCCCTCCTCTCAGAGGCCTCAGTTTTCTCATCTGAACAAACAAAAATAGTAACAGCACTAATCTCTCAGGATTGTGGTAAGATTCAAAACAGGCTTACAAATGAGGCTTTAATGCAGAAAAGCATTTTGCAAACTTTAAAAAGTGCTATAGAGGCAGAGGTTCCTAACATGGCAGCCTTACTCCTGGCATGCCAAGGATCTCTGTCTAATGGAATCCTATTTCTGGTGCCCTTTTATCTCTCCCTTCACTTTTTATTAACTAGATTTTAACTTTACTTCCAAACCCCATAATAAACCTCTTTTATCAATCTAAAAAAAATAAATAAAAAGTGCTATAGAAATGCTACCAATTGCTATTGTATGAAGAAGCAGCATGGGAGGAGAAGGTATGGAAGGGTCTATCTGCAGTTGTGGAAGAAATATCAACACTAAAGAAAGCAGATCCATAGAAGTCTCTGACTATTGCTTACAGTCCAGGTCATCATCTAGCTAGGATGTCCTAATGCTCCAAGAGGTGCCTCTTCTTCCTCAGGTGGAGGGTGCTGAATGTTCAAGAGCAGTTTTTTCCCTTCACATGAGACATACACACATGCCACACATAGACAAAGACCGACAGATGGTAGAAGGGACAGAGACATGCAGAGAGGTGGAGAGAGAAACAGAGATGGATAGAAACTGAGAGATGGAGAAAGAGACAGAGGGAGATCTACAGAGAAACCAAAACAGACAGATAGGCAGAGATAGAGATAGGCAAAAAGACAGAAAAATGGACAGAGACTCAGAGATAGAAAGAGGGAGAGAGGGAGAGAAAATGACCACTAGTGAAATTCAACTACATCAAGCTTTTATTGTATGCAATGAAACAGAGAAATAACTAACCAGAGAAGAGATTAGTTGACATGATCAAGCAAGGTACCCTTCCTCTTAGGTTCTTTCTATAAGCTGAATTCAGCTTTATTTAAAAAAGAATATAATCATTCCAGGAGCATCTGGAAGACATTTTCAGACTATTCATTATTTAGACTTTGAGATTGTTCTAATCAAGCTTAGCTGGAACACACAAATGTCAGTTCCAAATCTGGTGTCTATTACTACTCCCAATTGTGGTATGTCAGAGCTAAGGGAGGGAGGGAGAGGCAGAGAAAGAGAGACAGAGACAGGGAGAGACACAGAGTCAGAGAGAGAGAGAGAGAGAGAGAGAGAGAGAGAGAGAGAGAGAGAGAGAGAGAGAGAGAGAGAGAGAGAGAGAGAGAGAGAGAGAAAGGGATAAAAAGACAGACAGACAGGCATAGAGACAGACAGAGAGAGAGATAAAGAGAGACAGATAGACAAAGTCAGAGAGAGAGGAAAAAGAGACAAAGACAGAGAAAAAGATAGGGACACAGAGACAGACACAGAGAGAGTCAGAGAGAATAGGAGAGAAGGGAAGGAGGGAGAGAGACAGAGAAACAGAGAGAGAGAGAGAGACAGAGAGAGAGAGACAGAGAGAGAGAGAGAGTTAAAAAGAGAGAGAGAGAAGAGAGAGAGGAGAGAGAGAGAGAAGAGAGAGAGGAGAGAGAGAGAAGAGAGAGAGAGAGAGAAGAGAGTTAGAGAGAGAAGACAGTTATAGAGAGAAGAGAGAGAGAGAAAGAGAGAGAGAAAAGAGAGAGAAAGATAGAGGAAAGAGAAAGAGGAGAGAAGAGAGAAAATAAAGCATGGAAAATGAGGTAAACAAAATATAAAATTAAAATAAAGACTAATAGGGACATTAAAAATATGAATATATAGCAGTTACAAAATAATTAAGCTATGTATACAATGACCTACATTTAGGAGGAGCAAAATTGTTTTTCAATGATCATGCAATATCCTTTATCTGACTGAGAATGAGGAATGACCGTTTGTACAGTCAGACTAAAGTGTTTAAAAAAACAAACAAACTGATTTGCTGTGTATAAGGCATGAGCATCAAGAGCTAGGTGCAAATTCTGTTTTTATGACTCTCCAGTAGCCACAACAGACTTTGAGGGCAGCACTGTCCTTAGAGCCAACAGGACTGTCTTGCTCAGGTACCATAGTAATGAAGAGGCTACTCTATACTCCATGGGTAATAAGCCATTTTTGGAAGGAGCCAGTAAGCTGTTGTTTAGTACTCCCAGACTGTACTGCTGCAGCCTGAGATGAATATTCAGGAGATGGAAAGTCAATCCTACCTGCTGAGTCTGGGGCTCAGGACAGGGTTTTCTGAAACTTCATTCTCCCTCTACAACTCTTCAATTTTAGGGTCTATCCTGTCAACTCTGTACAGCTTCTCACAGCTCTAAGGAGCAGAACTTCCACCCAATGTCCACTTTGTCCCTCTGCAGGCTCCCATCTTCATGTCTGCCCTCCTCCTCCAAATGTGCAGAAAGAGTGCAATGCTAGCCCATCTGTGACAGATCAGAGGTCGGCTCGGGCCTTGGCAAAGGGGCCATTCGGAGCTACACTGGTGGGCTGGCCACACAGTGGGATTTCTCTCTAATTGGCTGCCTGGTGCCCAGCAGAACCCAGCAAACTGCCTGAGTGGGACAGAGCCTGCAATGACAGCAAGGCCGAGACAAGCTGGAGCGTTCTGGTGCGGTGACAGCTTGAGCAATCTCAGCAGAGCTGGACAATCCAACTCCCCGGCTCCCGGTGGAACAGGTGGCTATGAAGCCATTTTCAACTCAGGCAAACTTCAAAGAACCTAAAAAATATGCTATTTCTGGTTCACAAGTCGTATGTATACAAAGGAAGAGATACTTAGAATTAAGGGTCCAGAAAAGGAAGCTACATATGAGGACTGTTATACAATCACCTATGCTAAATGATGACCCGGCACCTCCAGAAACTGACCCAGAATGTTACTGACAGTTATTTGCTGCCAATGTTATTTGAGACCCAAAGGGTGTTATTTAGCATTTTAAAATTAAAAAAAAAAAAATAGACAACTCTGACAGATGTAATGACATGTAATGAAATGTAATGTAAAGACATGTAATATTCTTTGTTGTTTAGTCATTTTTAGTTGTGACCCCCCCCTTCAGGGTTTTCTTGGCAGAGATACTAGAATGGTTTGCTAGTTTTTTTTTCCTGAGGCTGGGGTTAAGTGACTTGCCCAGGGTCACACAGCTAGGAAGTGTTAAGTGTCTGAGACCAGATTTGAACTCGGGTCCTCCTGAATTCAGGGCTGGTACTCTCTCCACTGTGCCACCTAGCTGCCCAGTTTGCTATTTTCTTCTCCAGTTCACTTTACAGATGAGAAAACTAAGGCAAACAGTGAATGGCTTCTCCAGATCACACCACTAGAAGTGTCTTATTGTTAACTAAAGTCTTCCTCAAAGGCTTCAGTGTGGAAGAAGGCCTGGATTCCTTGAAAGCGACCTGACAAGACCCACCATTACACAAAATACAAGGTACAGGCCCAGTGACCAGCTATATACATATGGCTATATGCCTGGAACCAATCTAGTTAAGCTTAAGTAGAGAGTCTGCTGGTCCTGGAATTAGGAGCATGTGAGTTCAACTCCAATGTCAGACATTTATTGTGTGACCCTGGGAAAGTCACTGTCTGCCTCAGCTTCCTCATCTGTAAAAAGGATACTTCCCAGGGTTATTTTAAGGGCCAAATAAGATAATATTTGTAAAATGTTATGCACATTTTAAAATGATAAATGTCAGTTATTGCTACAAATGTTATTAGAAAGGCCACAAGATAATGGATTTTTTCAGTCAGAGCAACTTTCAAGAGAGTGTCTTGAGTCAGTGAAGAAGGCATCCTTCCACCTAAAAGGGGGAAGGGCAGGGCAGAAGTATTCATTCATTAAGAACTTACTATGTGCCAGGCATTTTTGCTAAAGGCTTTACAACAAACCTGGGAGATGGGTGCTATTCTTGGCCTATTTTACAGATAAGGAAGTTGAGGCAGACAGAGGCCAAATAATTTTCCCAGAATCACTCAGCTGGTTTTTTTTTTTCATTTTTTAAATATAGCTTTTTATTTACAAGATATATGCATGGGTAATTTTTCAGCATTGACAATTGCCAAGCCTTTTGTTCCATTTTCCCCTCCTTACCTTCCTCCCCAGATGGCAGGTTTACCAATACATGTTAAATATGTTAAAGGGTAAGTTAAATAATACATACATATATATATATATATATATACACACACACACACACACACACACACACACACACACACACACGTCCAAACAGTTGTTTTGCTGTACAAAAAGAATCAGACTTTGAAACAGTGTACAATTAGCCTGTGAAGGAAATCCGAAATGCAGGTAGACAAAAATAGAGGGATTGGGAATTCTATGTAGTGGTTCATAGTCATCTCCCAGAGTTCCTTCACTGGGTGTAGCTGAGTTCATTACTGCTCTATTGGAACAGATTTGGTTCATCTCATTGTTGGAGAGGGCCACATCCATCAGAACTGATCATTGTATAGTCTTATTGTTGCTATGTACGATAATCTCCTCGTCCTGCTCATCTCACTCAGCATCAGTTGATGTAAGTCTCTCCAAGCCTCTCTATATTCATCCTGTTGGTCATTTCTTACAGAACAATAATATTCCATAACATTCATATACCACAATTTACTCAGCCATTCTCCAGTTGATGGGCATTCACTCAGTTTCCAGTTTCTGGCCATTACAAAGAAGGCTGCCACAAACATTCTTGCACATACAGGCCCCTTTCCCTCCTTTAAGATCTCTTTGGGATATAAGCCCAGGAGTAACACTGCTGGATCAAAGGTTATGCACAGTTTGATAACTCTGAGCCTAGCTCCAAATCATTCTCCAGAATGTCAGCCAGTGTTTTGAGGCCAGATTTGAACTGAGATATTCCTGATTCGGAGCACAGTGTTCTACAGTGCCACCTGACTACTAACGACAACCTTTATATAGTGCTTCTATGTATGTGCCAGGAACTGTACTAAGTAAGTACTTTTATTATCTCCTTTGATCTTTACAACAACCCTGGGAGGTGGGTGCTATAAGTGCCCCCATTTTACACATGAGGAAACTGAGGTAAACAGCCATCAAAGTGACTTGCCCACAGAGACGCATCTAATAAGGATCTAAGTCCAGATTTGAATACTCAGGTCTTCCTGATTCCAGCTCAGGACTCTAGCCTACTGTACCACCTAGCTGGCTAAACTATATACACTTTCTGTATAACTCTGGGCAAACCACTTAATCTCTGAGTATCATAGGCAACTATGGATATAAAATGAAGAGAAGAAGAGGAAGACTTGAGTTGGCAGTCTCCTCACCTGATACTGCCTTACACCATTTGAATTGCAGGTTCTGTCCTTATCTTTAATGAAACATCCCTCAGTGCCAAGGGTGGCCTCCCCAACTTCCCATCCAAAATCTCCATTCCTTATTATTTAGGGAGTGCCTAAAGACCCCTCCCTATTATTTTTGGGTGATACCAGGCTGTGGGCCCTTTCGGGAGGGGGGTGTTTCAGTGGCTGAAGGGCGCAGCTTCATTTACTATGCCTTATTAAACTTGGACCCATAGAGCAGAAGGTGCCCAGGTGATCTCAACAGCCACAGAGGGATATACCTTAAATATAAAGACAATTAACAAAGAAAGCCCCTTGGTTGCAATTAACAAAAATGACTCCCAATTCTTTGAGCTAAATTGCCATTTTCCTTTAGCTACGATGGCTTTTCTTTTTCCTTGTCTTTGTTCTTTGTGGCTGCCAGCCTCCATTCCCCCCCCCCCTCCTCCTGTGGTCACAGATTGTGATGCCATAAGCACAGAATTCAGATTAATGATTTGATAATGATGGATTTACATAGAGAGCATCCTTCACTCAGGAAGATTCCCAAATAGTCTATGGAGTAGAGATACTGTTAGGAAAGCAGCGTGGACTGGCACAGAGCTACCTCTGGAAGAGGAGGAAAAAGCTTGATTTCCTTTCATTTCCTTGTTTCCCAGTCTCTTCAAAATATAACATGTTAGGGCAGAAGAGGAAGAGGAATCCAGTCTGCAAGTGAACTGTTTTGGGGGAGGAAGGTATGAACAGCACTCTTGGAACTGAAAACTGGCCAGAATTCTGACATTAGTACTTCGTGTCATCTCTTACGACATTGTCCAAACATTGTCATTCTCCTTGTCCAAATTCCCTAAGCAGTGCTCCTTGAATACAAATATTCATTCTTCATTCTTTTTAGCTAATTTACAGACTTTCCCCCCTTATTTTGCTGCTGTATCTGCAACATACACAGCCAGTAGGGGGTAGTAAACCCATTCTCAGAGGGGGAATGCCTAAAAACCACCCACTGACCAATATTTAATGAGCACCTACTATGGGCAAGGGTCTATTAGGGCTCTACAAACAGCTAAGAAATAATCCTTGACCTTGAGACACTTATAGTCTACTTGAGAGGATGTAATATGTGCATATAAAAAGCTAACAATATTACAAAAACATGAAATGCTTCAAGCATTTGCATGCTGTTTTCATGCAGAGGTCATTTTAATATTCTTTGCATCATTTCAATTTCAGTGTATATGTACCTGTTCCCAAACGTTTCTTAAGTAGCATTCTTTAAAAGAGAGAAGCAAGAGCTCTCTATGGATGCTTTCTGGAAATCTTCTTCTATTAGAATTACCTTGGCTTTAATTGCTAGATAATTTGTTTCTCAAAACCTAATATGAGAAGCTAGCTTTATCCTTTCCATACCATATCTAAGAAAATAAGATACCATGGCAAAGGCTCAGCACTAGCATTTCAATTTAGACCTTTTGACTCTTTTTTTCCTTTAGCACCCCCGCCCTGGACACGGATCTTATGCTGAGTAATGTATTGCCCTATGAGGGATGACATTTTGGTTGCCAAGAAGAAAGTTCCCCAGTGGTCCCCTAGGTAGCCCATGCTTTAGCCCAATGCATGAAGCAGGAATGCTTTGTGCTATTCCTGACTCCCCCTTTTCCCTTTCCCTTGCATCATTTGTACACAGAGTTCTCCCAGGCATCCTCTATAAGTGGGATGCTTTGCAATACCTGGTAGGAAAAAGACTAAACTTGTGATTATACTAGCATAGGGAACTCCATCTACTAATGTAGGTCAGAATCTTCTATGCAGCTTAACAGGGATGTCTATAACAGAGGGCAATGTTACCTAGCTTCATGCAACTGAGAAATACTTAACAAAATAAATGAAACTGTGATAGAACATAGACAACATTTTAGTAGACCTGTTTTTATTCTTGCTGGACACTCCTGGCCTGTATTATGATACATAATAATACAATATTAATCTTCCTGAATAAGTAGCTATTGAGACAATTGGTAGGATGTTTGCTTATTGGGAAAGTGATACTAATGTTAGCATTTATATAGCACTTTAAGATTTTATAAAGTTAAACAGAATAAGCATTTATATAGTGTCTATTCTATGCAAGGTACTGTCCTCACAACCCTGTGCTATTATTATTCCCAATGGTACAATCAAGGAAACTGAGGCAAACAGAGGTTTAATAATTTGCTCAGGGCTACACAGCTGGTAAATGTCTGAGGCCAGGTGTGAAATAAATGACTCCAGGTCCAGAACTGTATCTATGAACCACTTCTAAACTGTATCTATGAGCCTTCTAAAAATATTATCTGATTTCTTCCTTATAACAGCCTTGTTAGAAGAATGCTATTATTAACCTCACTTTACAGATTAAGAAACTGAGGCAGATAAACATTAACTTACCTGCCAGGTGAGGTAAAAATCAGACATTTAGTAAGTGTCTAAAGCTATATTTGAATTCAGGTCTCCTGACTCCACAGGTTCAGGGCTTTGTTTATGACGTGGCTTAGCAGGGATCTCTGCTCAGATTGGACCAGATGATCTCTACAATCCTTTCCAGGTCCAAATCTATCATCTTAGGACCTCTAAGGGGTAATTTCAGCTTGAGGATTCTGATCCTCTCACACCCAGGTCTGTGTGCATGCTCGATTGATTCTGACTCACCTTTCTCTACTCTTTCTCTTGTATCTCTGATGTACCTTGCACAGTTTTGAAATTAGAGGCATAGAATTTTGTATTTCAAAGGGGCAAAGTACAAGGCTAAAATAATTGTTAAGAATCAAATTAAAGGACTAGACTCTTCAAATGGGGTAAGTTTATCAAGAAAGGTAGTCTGTAGATGTTAGGAAGCATTACCTTGTTTTCTTTCTGACACAGTGTGACATAGATCTGCAGGTCATGCCAATTAAATGCCCAAGAGAAGATGATGGTGGGTCTTAAAAGATGGTGGGCTGCCATTCATGTCAATTATTATATGATGTTATATTTATATTACATTATCATTACAGTAAAGTAATACTCTGCAAAGTTCCAGAAGTCATTCTAGCTTATGAAATTGAAATGTTAATTGTAGTTTTTTTAATGACTCTTAATTTTCCTTTCCAAATTGGCTTGCAATGACTGCTATGTGATATATTTTGTGATGTCCTGAATTAAAGATTCACTTGTCTTTTGGTATTGGTGAAACAGAAAGAGATATCCTCAAGCCATTAGCAAGTTTGCAAGGAACACACATTGAGAATTCTCTGTGTAATCTATTATGGAGAGAAAACCTAAGTCATTTTGCAAGGAAAAAAACCAACCAAAAGCTACATTTTTGTCTGGCTTCTAAGCCACAGCCCAGGTAAATGTCTTTCAGGAGAGGATCTGGCTTATTATACTATGTCCCTCCAGGTTTGCCTCTTTTGTTGACTGATTGTGGTTAGCAGTTTCAGAATGAAATTTCCTTGTAGGATGTGTGGATACCATTATTTGTTTGGTCAGAGAGGGCTATTTGAGAGCTTTTTCTTTTCTATTCTTCATCCTGATTCTTTACCAAAGGGTAAGAGTAGATAACAGGCCCATCTCTGATCACTTAGGGATCTGTGTTTCCCTCCGTGAGTTTTAGCTGAGTTGTAGCCTCAGTGAAAGTATGAGCACAGAAAAAACTTCTCTATCACTTGCTTTACTAAGCTCTGACCATTAGGAAAAATCTTCCCATAGACATATATTTTATCTGATCATATCTAATTTCTTTTTGAATGATAAAGCAAGCTGATAGTCCATACCATATCCAAGCATCTTTCTACTGGTTTGTTCATACACAATAAACCAAAGGTTTATTATTAAATGCTAGAAATTTTTCATAAAAAAAAGAGTAGGATTTAGAAATAATGCTTAGGGCCACCCCAAAAAGGTTTGATAAAGTTGGATACCTGACTAACTCTGCCTCACAAGTCAATAGTTATCAATAGGATGAAATTGGAAGAGCCCCCATAGCTGAAAAACAAAAGGAAATAACTTCTATTATTGGAGAAGGAGAAGATAACTTCAAACCAACGATCATTATAATTTTTCTCTGCTGCTACAAAACTTTGTTTTACTGAATGCTGTTACCTTCCGCATCACGTATGGGGAATTTTAAACAGCCAAATGGAAGAAGGTCTGATTGAAGATGAAGTTAAGTGAAAGAAATTGGTCTCATTTAGCACATGACAGGATTCATCTGTGTTCCCAAGTCCACTGAGGTAGCATCATGGGCGTTTCATATTCATGAGCTGCTGCGACACTGTGTCCCCTCATTTACA
Organism: Sminthopsis crassicaudata; assembly: GCF_048593235.1. NCBI lineage: Eukaryota > Metazoa > Chordata > Mammalia > Dasyuromorphia > Dasyuridae > Sminthopsis > Sminthopsis crassicaudata. Next base: position 312,382,172 of record NC_133618.1, read on the forward strand.
AAGAGCCGTGTTCAGCAAATTCCGTCCCTGTGGACACTCCATGCATTTCATGGTCTTGTCAGAAAGACATCAAACACTCCAGTAACCAAATACCAGAAAATGGCTTTAATTAGTGGATCTCAATCGTATAAATAATTTTTTTCCTAAGTTGAAAAATGGAAAATTAAAAAAAAAGAAAGAAAGAAAAGTGGAAAATGATAGGCAACAGGCTTCAAAAACCTGAAGGAACAAGGGAAAGAGGCAGACCCTGTGGAACAGAAAAACAAGCTCGAGGTCTCTTGGAAGCCTGACACAGTCCCCGGTGCAATCGCTGAATCAGAGAACAAGGTGGAGGATGTGTGTGCAAAAACAGCTCTCTGGGCACCTGGCAAGTCCATTTTATGAAGGCACATCCCTAGTGATTTCAATTGATTATAGTTGATTCCAGCTTGCCCATCACTAACAAAGGGAGAGAGGACTAGGAAGCCCCCACTGGGGCAGGGCAGGCACAACAATAGGACCTTAGAAAACTGAGAAGAGAAAGTATAAGGTGGGTCATAAAATTCATTGAGAAGGTTGCTGGAGAGGCTGGGCTCACAGGTCCCCTAGGGCCAGTGATCATGAAATATAAGAGAAATTCTAGGACATACCACCACAATGAGGGTGGCTAACCACCAGTGGAAGGTACACTGAAGGTCTTCTATATATTAAAATGCCAAACAGTGTTTTTATTATTACTGTTAGAGGAAAGACAAAGATCATAGATGGGCAGAGAAAGATCAAAATAAGTGGCTAATTCGAGCATGCACTTCAAGCTGTGACAAACTCCCTCACCTAAAAATAGATTGGAGAAGGGGCTTTTTAGTTGGGTTAGGTTTCTGAGTTAAGTGAGACTCTGGTCCATTCGATTTGGGATTTGTGAGATCCCCTGGCACAGAGTAGAGATTTTCTGAGAAGGTAATAGCACAAAATATTAAACTACTAATGCTGGAGACTGGGGGTTGATCACAATGACCATATATGGACGACATTCACCCCTACTCTATTCATTCCTAGTTACACATTCAGTCACTAAAAATTCTGTCAGAATCAACATTAAGGTTAATTTAACAGGAATGATCTTCCCAAACTAATCAAAATTTGGAGTGATGAAAGATCTAGTGAAGTTTTGCTGAATTAGGAAACCCAGATGGCAGGAGTTTTAACCATCCATCTAAGACAGAGGGTCAAAGAATTGATCAATGCTGCTCCTAAGAGTGACCTCTGTGACATTAAGGGAATGCTGATACTTAACTTTATTGAAGAAATTCATGCTAACAATGATTGATGAAAATGAACACCAACTAACAACTGTAGAAAACAGTTCTACAAGAACATAATCTCTCAGATTTTTCATTAGTATCAACTTCTTGTTTTATTATATATATATATTTTTTTCTCTGAAGATACACTAAAGACAAATAGGGATAAAGGAACTGAAGATATGAGAAATGGTGCGTGTGGCCCTGTGTGTGTAGAAAGGGGTAATGTTGGTCAGAAGAAATAGCAATGGGAGAATGCTCTTCAATAAGGCCAGAGAGAAGTGATATGGCATTAATGTAACAGAGAAAGAGCCTTCTCAGAACCTCCTGTGGAAGTATGTTAGAGACCCAAGCATATCTGATTCTATTTCATCCTCTTCATGTTACATTGAAAAAAAAAAAAAAAACAAGACAAACTACATTTCTTTTATGCTAAATCCTTAGGTTTTGTATTTTTTTCCTTATATATATTTATTAAAAAAAAAATTTGCCTTTGATCGGTGCAACCCGTGACATCCCCACATACAGAATGCTTCTGAGAAGTTCCCTCTGCACAAGGCCACTGCTGGTGACAGTCAGCCGGTTTTGATCACAGCCATCCCGAATCGGATTTTCATAAGATAGATGAGGAGTCTTACTGCTGCTCTCTCTCATATCAGATGAGAAACAGAGGGGGAGGGGGAGAACGGGTCCTGAGGGAACTGCGCAACAATCAAGAGCTCTGTGGTTCTTTCTCTGTCCCTCCACTGCTGCAATTTTCAAAGGAGTTTGCCTGAGGCAGTTTTAAATGATGGTGTCTCAATTCTGTAATCATCTTTCAAGAGCTTTTTCTTAAAGGGTCTTTTAGGTAAACCCAGTCCGTCAACTACACTTATGGACTCAGCAATCATATTCCCAATATGAATCCCTTGGCTTGTGTATATATAGATATGTATATGTATGTATATATGCATATATACATGCATGTAGTACATATATGTGCATTTGTAAAAAGCAAGTGAAATTCAAAGATGGAAGAAACCTATCTGGCCACACTCAGTTCATCCCTTACCCAGCATAAGAAATTGTGGGTAATACTGCTTATTCCCTAGTGTTTTGCCAAGTACAGGTTTTAATTTCTGAAGTGGAGAGACACTCCTTACAAACTAATCTCCATGTATGTTGCGTCTCATTGAAAAGACTTTTCTAACCAAGGGCAACTGTAAGTTACGTCCTAAACCATAGTGTGAGGTGATTTAATAGACAGAGGCAACTCTAGATGCACAAATGTGCCTGTCTCTTCCCATCTAATCTCAGTGATATCTAAATTCCTGGTAGATGGAAGAATACACTTGCAAAATTCAAACTAAAAGATAATGGAATATTATCTATTAACGATGATAATATTTGCCACCAATTCCAGGTCATGGCTCTCTTTTTTGGTCTTACCCATAGCCCATTCTAAGCACCCCTCAAATATCACTTATCTTTCTTCTGCTTCTTTCTTTACTGCAAAACACAGTATGACCCCACACAATTGTTATTAGAAAGAGGCATGTTTACAACTCTGAACCCCAACTCCTTTCTAGACAAATCATTAAATGCCTAGGTACTGTGTTGTTTCCCCAGGAAACTGTTCTCCATACCAGAAACTCGTGAGCAATCAGGGCTTCTCTTTATGTGATATATGCAATCAATCCGAGTATTCCCTTTACATGGGCTTCCACCAGATGGGACAGTAGCAAGAACATGGAGACAGATACAGAATCAGGCAGAACTAAGTAGGTTTAGCCCCATATTGTCCTTATTCTGTCCTCCACATTCAACTGGACCAGAACCAGAGCTGGTATAGAATAAATAACTTGATCTCTGTAATGATCTCAGAAAGATTTAACTCTTTTACTTTCATCAAGTGCTAATGTTAGGCAATTTGTAATTTATCACTTTCTTCCAAATGGACTTCAGCATGACAGAATGCTGACAGTGCTTCCCTTTTTCATGCTCCTGGAGGAAGGTTAACACAACCTGCTCCCAATTAAAACACACACACACACACACACACACACACACACACACACACACACACACACGCTCCAAGCAATGATATCTTTTAGTAATGAGTGAGCATTCTCAAGACTCCAAACCAGGTTTCAATTTTCCTATTCATCTCTTCATAAGGGGGAAGGAAACGCAAGCAGATTACTTGAATGAATTAGCATGAGGGGAAAATTCCTTACAAAGAAAGTCGATTCATAGATAACTGTCACTGTCAGTGAGGTATCAATAGTAGCACAAAGGGCTTCCCATGAATGTGGAAGGTCTTCTATCATTATTCTCTCTCTCTCTCTCTCTCTCTCTCTCTCTCTCTCTCTCTCTCTCTCTCTCTCTCTCTCTCTCTCTCTCTCTCCCCCCCCTCCCTCCCTCCCTCTTTTCTCTCTATCTGCTTCTCTGTCTCTCTCTATCTGCTTCTCTGTCTCTCTCTGTCTGTCTGTCTCTCTGTTTGTGTCTCTGTCTCTCTCTGTCTCTCTCTCTCTGTCTCTGTCTCTCTGTCTCTGTCTCTCTCTCTCTCTCTCTCTCTCTCTCTCTCTCTCTCTCTCTCTCTCTCTCTCTCTCTCTCTCTCTCTCTCTCTCTCTCCCCCTCCCTCCCTCCCTCTTTTCTCTCTATCTGCTTCTCTGTCTCTCTCTATCTGCTTCTCTGTCTCTCTCTGTCTGTCTGTCTCTCTGTTTGTGTCTCTGTCTCTGTCTCTCTCTGACTCTCTCTAACTAGCTACTATGGGTTCAACCATCACCTCTATGAAATGACTCTTAGATCTCCTAATCTCAGTATCTTTTCTTTACCCCAGTCCTGAACCTCACCAATTGCCTCTTCATTCTTTCTGTTTTGGGCCATCTCACATTTGACAGGCCCAAAATAAAACTCAATCTTTTTACCACTCCAAACCATCCGCTTTTCCAAATATCTTTCTTTCTATGGAAGGTCTGCCAACCTTTAATTTACTCAGGTTAACAGTTTCAAAGTCCTTCTCAACTCTTCCCTACAATTCACCACATCCAAGTCTTGTTCTTTCTGTCTTTCCTATATATCTCCCAAATGTCTTCCACTATCTATACACACAATTATCACCTTTCTGCCTGCCCTCATCACCTCTCACTTTTCACAGGTTTTTGATTGGTCTTCCAAGCTCCAGCCTCCCTCCTCTAATGCATCCTCTCACTGTAGCCAAAATGCTGTTCTTATATATAGTTCCAACTATAGCATTCCCTAGCTCCTAAAGCTCCATTCATTTCTTCCTCTTGCTTTTAGGAGTTCTTAACCTGGGGACTGTGAACTTGTTTCTTTTCTTTTCTTTTTTTTAAAGTTACCTATTCTTTTATAATTTTATTATTTATAATTTATATATAAGTATTTAGAATATTCTTTTATACATTCATTTAAACATAATAGATTTCTTTTTTAACCTATAGATTTTTATTTAATGCATTTAAAAACATTATTCTGGGAAGGTATTGCCAAACTGACAAAGACAATTCATAATATAAACAAGTCAAGACCTCTGTGCTAGGATAAAATATGAAGGCCTCTTCTGGATTTCTAAGGTCCTTTGCCACCTATATTTTGAGGTTTCAATCTACCTCTTGGGGGCTATTCTACATTACTTTCTTTGTCTCATTCCAAGTTCCGGCCAAATCAGACTGTCTGATATTTCATATAAATCATATGACATCTCCTGATTCTGGCTTTGAGGAGGTTGTCCCCAATCCTAGAATTCACTTCTTCCTCACCTCTGGTTTATAGAATCTCCAGCTTTTTTCAAAGCTCAGTTTCCAGCCTGAACATCATTCTCAACTTCTCACTCAATATTTATAAAATGCAAAGCATGTAATGTAAAATTACATGCTTAGGAAATACCAAGATAAATAAAGTATGATTACATCAGGTCACAGAAGAAACATGGAATAAAAAGTTGAGTAGAATGAATGCTGGGCTTGGCATCTGGTAAATTAGGGTTCAAATTCTGTGTCTAATACATAAAACCTATTATATAACATTTAATCACCACAAACTACTCTCTAAAATGATCAGTTATAAGTCCTTTGTGATAAACATAGCTTCTATAGCAACAAAATCACAAGTCCTTAATATATGTGTATGTACACATATATATGTATATAGATATTTCAGTTTATATTATATAAATCTTCACAGAGTAAGGTTATTCTCAATCTCCTTTTCTCCACTGCTTCTTTCATTTTTTTTTCTTTCATTCTCTGATGGTATACCTAGTATTTGATAGACAGTTTATAGCTTCTCTAGGATTTGCATGGCCTGTCTTCATATGTTATACCCAATTTTTGGGACACCTTAAAAAATGATAATTGCTAGAATTTACATAGCTCTTGAAGATTTGTAAAGCAGTTAACATATGTTAACTTATTTGCTTCTTAATTTGGTTCTTACATCAATCTAGAAGATAGATACTCTTATTATTCCCATTTTACATATGAGGAAACTGAGATACAGAGAAGTTGGATTACAGAGCTAGTTAAATGGCTGAAGCTGGACCTGAATTCTTTAGGCATCTTGTTCATTAAGGGTTGATATGTAATGAATTCATTTTTCTTTCTAACATAGATGTCAATATGACTTTAAGACTTTGGGGTGAGTTTTGTTTTGTTTTGTTTTGCTTTTTGAGGCTATCAGGATTAAGTGACTCATGCAAGGTCATATAGTTAGTATCTGAGATGACATTTGAAAAATCTAGAAGAACAGAGTCACCCACTATAACTAACCATATGCAAAGCTTCAGAGAAAAAAAGATGGATTGCCCAAAATGACTACAGGAGAGACTAGAAGTAATGGACTAAGAAATAAGAAATGAAATTATAAATTAAGTTAGACTTCAGGGGGGGAAATTAAAAGAGAATACATAACTTGGAACAGAACATAGAAAATCTTAACAAAACAATGGACTCTCTGTAAAACAGACTCTGGAGCAAAGAGGACTCTAACTATAAGATAACAAGAAATATTAGAAAAATGTGAATAGATTGAAAAAAGATAAGAAATACCATATGTCTACTATCAAAAATAGCTGACTTGGAAAACAGGTTTAGAAGAGATAATTAAAGAATATTAGATCCCTTGAAAATCTTGACCAAATAAAACTTGGATAATATACTTTAAGAACCCTTAAAATAAAACTGCCCAAATCTATTAGAACCAAAGGGCAAGTGAAAAGAAAAAAAAATTCCACTTCTTGAAAGAAACCTCGCACTGAAAATATCCAGTAATGTCAGAGCCAAGATCCAGAGTTTCCAAGTCATGTAAAAATACTTACAAACAGTTAGAAATTCTTATTGAAAGAAGACAAGAAGGAAAAATTCAGGAAGCAAAGGACCATAATCAACCTCATACAAGACTCAGCAGCAACTACATAAAGAAAATAAAATTTCAGGAAATTATATTACAAAAGTCAAAAGATTAATGGCTTCCAACCAAAAGTAACTTACTCTGCAAAATTGAATATAATCTTCCAGGGGAACTTTAATACTTTTAATAAAGTAGGAGATTTTCAAATACCAAATATGAATGGAAATTTTGGAATGGAAACAAAGCCAGTCAAGAGATACCTAGAAAAATAAATATATTTGAACAACTGGAAGGAGGTGAATGATGATAAAGACTTCACATCCTAATAGGAGAAGAGACAAATGTTGCTTCAGAATCCTGTTTTCAAGGGCCACAGAGGGAGATAAAGATGAGAAACACAGGACTTAGGTATAGATTTGTTCTATTTTGTTGGTTTTAAGAAAAAAAGAATAAAAAAAGAGAAAAAGAAACATACTAAGGGAAAATGAGGACAGGGGGAAAATTACTATTTCATATAAACAGGTTTCACAAGAATATGAGTATACAAAAATTTAGGAAAGGACAGGAAAGTAATTTCTCATGACTTCATTCTTCTCTGACAGTTAATGGACAGAGTTTAGTACTAAGATACATTAAACTCAATAGTGACAGATAAAAAGAAGAGGGGGACAAAAGAGGAAGAGTATAAGCTAGGAGAAAGTGATCACAAAAAAAGTCAAAGTCACCTTCAAGGTTTTAAAAATATTAAGTGAAAACTAAAAAGAGGCACAATGTATGAGAACACAGCTTGCTTTTTCAGCACATTAGTTCCAAAGTCTCATTTGTCTATCTATGCATAATGCTTGACTTAAGAAACACTGCTATTAGGCTTGTCCAGGGGTGTGGTAGAGCCAGCTCATACCAACTTGAGAGAGCAGTTAAATTTATTACATGAGCATTTTTATCTTGGAAACTGGCAAATCAAAGCTTGGTTTGTTGTTTTGTTAATTGTCTAGATTAAGAAAGTGATAGAGAAAAGATTAATAATGTAGATTAAATGTAAGTGTCATAGTTGTGAAGTATTTACCATTATATCCCTGCTTATACCCAAAAGATATCAAAAAGTCAAAGGACCAATAGATACACATATTTATAGCTGCAGTTTTTTTAGTAGCAAAGAAATGTTAATAAAGTCTATATATTGGGGATAGTTGAACAAATTATATAATATGAATATTATAGTACCATATGAAATAATAAAAGAATGGATTCAGAGAAACCTGGAACATTTGTATGAATGATACAGAGTGAAGAAAGCAAAACCAGAATAATGTAAACAATAACTACAAGGAAAGTAAGAGAGAATACTGCTGAAAGACTAAAGAACTATGATCAACACAATAACCAATCACAACTCAGAAGACCGATGATGACTCAGATTTTCTGGCAAAACTGTACAGATCAAAGGTTCAGAATAAGACACACATCTTTAGATACAGATAATATGTGGATTTATTTTGCATTGCTATACTTGCTAAAAGAAGAAATATTTTATTTGGTTTTGGTGAGAAAGAAAATTGGAGCTGTAGATAGTGATACCAAAAAACAAAAAACAAAAAAGGAAGAAAAAGAAAAGAACCCCAAAAGGAATTATTTAAAAATACACTGAGCAGAGCAGATAGAAATTCAGAAAAGAATATAGATGAACAGGACAATTATCATAATCATTATGTTTAATTTTAAATAGATACACACAAGAAAATCAACCTGTACATTGGTCAGAGTCATAGCTTCTTATGTACTCTTCTTTTGCTTTTATTATATTATTCATGTTCATTGATATTTTCCAAGTTCATAATAACAAAAAGGAAAACCATAAAAATCCAATTTGTGAATAACATGAAATTGAGAAATGTAATTAACTTACAACATGGAAGACTTAGTATCCAAAAAGAACTCAACAAGCAAGAATAATAAGATAAATGAGATGAAATTAAATTGGGAAAAATATGTAATTCTATACTTGGGTTCAAAAAGTCAAATGAATAAACAAAAAATAGGTGACATATAGGAAGACAATAGTTCATAGGAAAAAGATGAAGATTTTAGAGGACTCAGTGACAGTCAAAAGAGTGACATAACATTAAGAAATAGTACAAATTCTTTTTTTCTAAATACAGGCCTATGATTTCATTCATGTAGAGGACTTCTAATGGGGAAGCGCTGATGTAGGCTAGGAATCTATCAATAACTTATAGTCTTAAAGAGTGACCTGGAAGGGCAGCTAGGTGGCACAGTGGATAGAGCACCAGCCCTGAAGTCAGAAGGACCTGAGTTCAAATCTGATCTCCGATACTTAACATTTTCCGGCTGTGTGACCCTGGGCAAGTCACTAATCCCAACTGCCTCAGCAAAAAAAAAAAAAAGCAAAAAAAAAAAAAAAAAAAAAAGGGACTTGGGATATAATGAGATACCATGACTTGCCCAGGGTCACATGGTGAGTATGCATCAAAGGCAGGGCTTAAACCCTTAGGTTCAAAAAGGCCAGCCTTGTGACCATGTGCCATGCATGGAAACACACTGCAACAGTGCACAGAACAAGAAGGATCAGAGCTCCCCCATACTGCCTGCCCTAGCTAGAGGACCACTGGAAGACAATATTCTAGGTGTCACATTTTCAAAACTGTGTTCACAGGTAGATGCTTCCATAATACACTAGCCAGGAGAGTATATCATACAAAGGTTGAATGATGGGTTTGGAGAGATTTAATCTGGTAAAAAGAGGAATCAGAGGAAAGTCTTAAAGTATTCTAAAGGCTGTCATGAGAAAGAGTGAACCGACTTAGTATCATAAGATTAAAGAAAAATTAGGGACCTCGGAACTCATTTAGTCTGGATTGTCCGATTTATAGAAAAGATCCAAAAAGCATAAATGAATTGTCCACAGTGACAAAGGTGGTGAATAATGGATCCAAGATCTCCAACTCCAAAATTAATGTGCATGATTTTGTTTTGTTTTGTTTTGTTTTTTACATTTTTTTAATAACAGTGAAAACTCAGAGCAATGAGTATAAGTAATTGGCAGATTTGAATTCAAAATAAAGAAAAACCTACTTGTCATTAGAATAAATCAAAAAATAGAATGGGTACTTCAGGAGAGTGTGAGCCCCACATGACTAGAGACCTTGGAGAGGATCAGGAGAACCACTTGTTGGGAATGTTGAGAAGGCCTTCGTGCTCAGCTACTGACTGGACTAACTCTGAAGTTCTGTGGTTAGTGTACTACTTCCATCACTTTTAATTTTCTTTGGAGTTACTATGAAGCTAGTTTCAGTAACAGTGTCATGATAACCTCTATCAGTTCCACTGATAGCCTCATGATAGCATCCACCTGACCTGATCCTGTTGGCCCAAAACCTTATTTCATGGGATCCCTCCAGTACCTCTTTCTCATGTCTTTCTGAGGCCAGTCAATTTCCAGTCATACGTTTCAGGGGAAATTTTCTGTTGGGGGAACTGCCACCTTAATTTCCCATGTTCCTAGCACCCTGAATGATCCTTTGGGCCTTGATAATCCATGCACACTCATCAGCATCCACATTTCAATTCACACAGGTCCAGTGAGGCTCTTTTCAGTTCTCCTGAAACTGAAGACCTGTAACTTGTTAAGAAATGGCTCTCCTTTGAATAGAATTCTCATGGTATGCACCAATTGCCACAGGCATAAGAATACATTATCCACAAATAATTTTTATAGATTTGATAGAAAAGAAAAGATATGTAGAAAGGAAGAGCCTAATTGACTGAGGATTCTGGTCCATAACACTGGAACTTCAGTCTTTCCTCAGCAATTCCTTTCTGCCCTGGGGTCAAATGGCCTGGCCCCTGCTCTGAGCCTTCCTTCACCATCAAGCCTTAATATGTAGGTAGACAAGGCTTCAGACTCAGGAAACCAGAGTCAATGGCTTCAAAACAATTAAGTAAATGAACTAAAGGATATTTGCTACAAATACTCTCAGAAGTGAAAGGCTCTTAAAAAAAAAGTAAAAATTGCCACTGAGAAGAACCAATATTATTTCCATCTAAAAAACAGGGGCACAAGAACAAAAGTATGGCTTAATATACAAATATACAGCCTAATCCCATTGCAGCTAGGTAGTGCAATGGAAGGTGCAGGATTTGGAGTCAGGAAGAACTAGATTCAAATTCAGCCTCAGATACTAGTTGTGTGACTTGGGCAAGTTATTTAACCCTGTTTGCCTCAGTTGGCCTCATCTGAAAAATGGAGATGAAAACAATACTTCCCTCCCCGGGCTTTTATGAAGATCAAATTAGATAATATTTGTAAAGTGCTTTGCAAATCTTAAAGCATATGATTGTTATTATTTTATTAACTTTCACTTCAAAGAATTAGACCAAAATATGGATAAGAAGGACATCACCTAACTACAATAAGTGAATTCAAGTCTCCTAGTTATGATGAATTACACCCCAAGAACTTGGAGATATCCTTGATGACCTGCTTTCTGTGAGCTGTAGGTGATTTGGAGACAAACAAATGTCTTGATTTTCAAAGGAGATGGAGTCCAATAAGAATGATGTTGACCTCAAACAAAATTCTAGAATGAATCTAGAATTCATTGGAAAATGAATAGCTTGTCTCAAAAAGGAGAGCAATAATTATATGGAGCTAGCTGGTATTCACTAAGAACAACTGATAACAAATTTACTTTAATAAAGATGTTATTTTTGGTGTTCATTTCTTAACTTTTTCTGTGTGACATGGCAAATAATCCTGAACTATAACAGTCCTTTTAGCTCTGATTTTCTTTAAAAAACACTCTAACAACTATTTTTATTTTTTAACATGAAGTTGGTAGAAAGGCAGTATAGAGTCATGAGCTAAAGCTCTGACACTTAGTATGAGTAAAATCATGAACTTTCTCTCTATGACTCTGGATTTCCTCATTTGGAAAATAGGTAAAAATAAAGGCTGTTATTAACTACCATTTAGTCTTATTGTGAGGAAAAGGCACTGTAAATGGTAAAATTCTTGGGTAGATGGGAGGATAATAAAGGATAGAAGAAAGAAGGGAAAGATGCTGTGCTCTGATCTTGGTTCTGTTTCCTCTGCCAACAGAAAAGATTTTTGGACTGTAAAGAACAAAAATGGCGACTAGGAAGATATAATACAAGGAGGGAGATAATAAAAGAACTGGCTACCCCTTGGTAAGTTCATTTTATCCAGAAAAATTACATCTCGAACCACTATAAGAAGAAATAGGTGTGAATGCTGGGCCACTTTCAACATCTATGAAAGGATGCATCAAATGGAAGAAGTGATTGGATAAGATCAGATTTGTTTCAATTTTAAGAAAAGGGAAGAGAATCAAATGTGCAAAATGCAATCCATTAAGTCTGACTTCCGTAAATAATTTCATAGACTTTCATAGACTTTCAAAGTCTAATTCAACCCCTTTAATTTTACAGGTAAGGGAACTGAGGCCTAGAGAAGATAAATTATTTGCCTAAGATTGCACAAACAGTAAATGAAGGAGATGGGAGTTGAACTCAGGTCCTCTGATTCCAAATCTAGAATTCTTTCCAATTCCCAGCAAAATTATGGAAAAATAAAAATAAAAATTAATAAACATCAAGGAAAGGAAGCAAAGATCCCAGAGAGTCAGTCAACTTCATTAGAAACAGATCAGGCTAAGCTAATCTCAATTTGTTTTTTGATGGAACTATTATATTACACTCGTAAGCAGATCAGGGAAATATTGTAGGCAGACTTAGATTTTAGCCAAGCTTATAACAAAAACTCTCATGCTATTCTTGAGAAAAAAAGATAATGATGGCCCAATTAACTGGATGTAGAACTGACCAAATGGCCAGATTCAAAAAGTAGTCATGATGGTTCCATGTCATGAATGCAATGTTTCAGGCATCTGGGCTGTTTGAACATCTTTGTAAGTGACTTATATAAAGGCAGAGATGGGCTGCCTCTAGAAGAAATAGGAACACTATCATTAGAAGTCTTAAGCAAAGGCTGGAAAATCATTCATCAAATAATGTTGCGGAAGATAGTCTTACTCAGGTATAGGTTGAACTAGCAGGCAAGGATAAGAAGGAATATGACATGGGTAAACACAATCAAATGCCAGGTTAAACAAACCCAGGTTAGCTAGAATGCAGAATGCATAGGATACAGATACAGATTGGACCTATGATTTCATTAAGATTGAGCACTTTCAGATAAGAAAAAATCTCTCTACCAATACAGGTCAACACATTCTCTGCCAGTTATAGTCTTAGGGAATTGTCTAAAGAACACTAAGAGATTAAAGAGAATTGTCCAGGATAAAACAGTCAAAAGGTAGGACTTGAACCCTGTTCCAAGGTTGGCTTCCTTCTTATGGTGTTTCAGGGACCCAACATGGAATAACATGAAATAAAGCCAAAAAGATTGGTTGAAATCAGACCATGGAAAGCTGTAATGAGAATAAAAAGCTTGTATTTTATCCTAGAAGCAATAGGTAATCACTGAAGATTCATAAATGGGAACAAATACATTAATTCCTGCAATTGAAGAGAAGGATGAAAGACTGGAAATAGGGAAATTATTAGAGGGCTCCAGCAATAATCCAAGTGAGAGGTAACTAAGACTTAGATGAAGATGGTGGCAATATGAGTGGAGAGAAGGGAAAAGATTCAAGGAATGTTGAAAAAGCTAAAATCAATATGACATAGCAATTAAGTTTAGGCAGGGAATGAGTACAGAGAAGGAGACAGAAGGGTCAAAGATTATTCTTATGTTTTGAGCTTGGATAATGCCACCATCAAGAAAAATTAAGAAGTTGAAATGAGTTTCTGTTTTAGGGGGGAAATAAGTTTGGTTTTAAGCATGTGGAGTTTGAGATATCAACAGGAAAGTTCAAGTTGAAATGGCCAACTGGAACTGAAGATAGATAAACAAGTCAATTATTGTATACATGGATGGAGAGAGAAAGAGAGAGAGAGAGAGAGAGAGAGAGAGAGATAGGATGCCGAACCTGGAGTCAGGAAGGCTCATCTTCCTGAATTCAAATTTGGCCTTGGACAATTGCTAGCTTTGTGAGCCTAGGGTGCACTCAACTTTCTTTGCCTCAATTTCTCATCTGTAAAATGAGCTAGAGAACAAAATGAATAAATATAAACATATATATATGTATATATATATATATATATACACATATGTACATATTTTTGTACATTCATAACATACTCATATGTGTGTATACTAATATGAGTTTGAATTTCAGCTCAGACTTCATAGATGGATAGGATAGATATATCATCTGTATGGATGTGATAATTGAAGAGGTGAGCAGAAAAAATTACCAAAGGGGAGGCTACATAAAGAGAAGAGAGCTAAGGACAAAGTTGGGAAACATCTACATTTATGGGACAGAAGAAAAACATGAACCAACAAATGAGGCTACTAGCAGATGAACTGAGAACCAGAAGACAGTTGTTTCAAGGAAGCCAAGGGAGAAGAAAGTATATTAGGAGAAGTTGGTTGGCAATAGTACCATATGATACAGTAAAAGAGAATCACGGAATCATAGAATCATGGAGTTGGAAGGAACCTCAGATGTCATCTAGTATTTTAGTCCATCCTTCACTTGAACAAGAATTCCTTCTATAATAAGATCCCAAACAAGTGGTTATCCAGGTTTCACTGAAGGATCTCCAGGTATCTGGCAATCAGATTACTTGTCCATATGTTTGACTTTTTTTTTTTTTAATTACATCATGCTTCCTCTCCATACCTCAAAATGTCAGTAACTGTTAAATTCAGAAGTATCTTTCTCTCCCTCTATTAAAGTAGCTCACAAGCCCTCTGTAACAATGGAAACAAAAATTCATCATGCAACTGCCAAACTTGTGCTTAGGCTCTTTGAATTTAGATAAGCTGGTTCTCAAATGATAAACAAATAGTTCATCACTGTGTCCATGCTCTAACTTTGTAAGGTCTGCCAGAATTTTGGTTCAAAAGCAGAGAAAAACCCAGTTGGAAAACCTACTGCTCGAATAACTGAACCTCAGATTCTTTATCCAAAAAAATGAGGAATTTGGAGTTGAAAACTTCTGAGATACTGACCAACACAAACTTTTTATTTATGACTGATCTCCACAATACTATGGCAATAGTGCTCTTCTCTCTTCCTCCCCCCCTCTCTCTTTCTCTCTCCCTCCCTCTCTCTTTCCCTTTCTCTCTCCTTCCCTCCCTCCTTCATTCCCTTTTTCTCTCTTTCCCTTCTTCCCTCCCTCCTTTTTCCTCTCCCTCCCTTCCTCCCTCCCTCTCTCTCCCTCTTTCTCTCTGGCACATTCCATACAAGTTAAGGTAGTTTCAAAAGGATCATAGATTTAGAACTTCACTAGAAATTAGAAACAAGGAAACTGAAAGTTTTACAGAAAGATAGCAAAGCTTCAAGGAAGCATTTCAAGATCAAGTATGAAAGACCATCAGGGCTAACAAATAGAAAAAGCAAATAGGAAAAGCTAAAAAATAAATACCAAAATAAGAGAAATCCAGGGGGGAAAATTCATTTCTTTTTTTTTTTTTTTTCATTTTAATAGTTTTTATTTACCAGATATATGCATGGGTAATTTTATAACATTGATAATTGCCAAACCTTTTGTTCTAATTCCCCCCCCCCTTCTCCCTCCCCACCAGATGGAAGGTTAAAAATTCTTAAGAGAGGAAAAGAAGCAATGTAGATTCCAGTTTTATTTCTACTTTCTTTTTAAAAAATTTTTATTTCTCCAAGTTAAAGTTGACTAGGTTCTGAAGTGGTTCCTTATGGAGAAAGGGAGAAAGTGGGAAATGGTCAGGAAGCAGAGAATACAGGAGACAGAAGAACAAGAAAGACACAACAAGACAGGGATGAAGGGGTAGAGAAGAAAACTGAGCCTGAGAGAGTAGGGAAGATAGACTCCTACAGATAGCATTTTTCTCATTCCACTGACAGCATCTCAGATCTCACCCAGCTTCACTGCTTGGACATGTTCAGCCACTTTTACCCATTTTCTCTGTTGACAGAGACAGAAAATTGAGCAATTACCCTTAAACTCCACTTTTTCAGATCACTCAGATTGCTACACTTACTGAATTAAGTCCCCAATTGCCTTAGGCTAGAAGTAACTCAACTGGGCCCATCCTTCAGGAATTGAACATTTTTGGTGGAGTTAGTCATAATAAGGTTTTATTATTCCTAAGGTTGTCACTGTATTTAATCCTGTCAAAACCAGTAACCCAGGATGCAAAGAGGCAGAGTTCTCCTGAGTTCTACAACAAGAGGAATTTCATGTCACACTGAATATGGCATCTGGGAGCCATCAGAAAGGTGGCCCTTATACTAAAACAAGCCTGTTTCAGAGCTGTGCAGAATTATGCTACATTAGCAATGGCAGTATTAAGCCTGAGAATAATTAGGTGGGGTTTTTAGCCTGTTTTTAAAGGCTTTCAACTTATAATAAGATTTGGAGGCTGGTAATTCTCTTAGAATCTGCATTAAGCTCACAGGTAAATGGCATAGTTTAGCCCAATCCCAATTGTATATTTTGGGGTTGTTTAAATGAAAATTTTTTTCCCTTTCTTTTGCTAATTGAGAGGTTTTTTTTCTCTATTAATTATCTGTTTACTAAACTTTTTTTAAAAAACATGACAAACTACACAAATGTGACTGTTAGCACAGTTCTCAGTTCTATAAATGGTGTAAAAGACCCTAAAAATCATCTAATCAATCTCTTCATGTTTTATTTAACAGATAAATAATCAGAGGCATAGAGACTTTGTAACTGGAGCAAGGTTAAAGAGCTGGTTAATAGCATGGCCTGGACTAGATACATAAAAAGGTGCTAATTTTTTTTTTATAGAAGGCCATATTATACTTGTCCAGTTTTTCAGAAGATGGATTTATAATTCCAAGTCTTTCTATAATTACCACTCAGTTTTCCTGGGTGCAGATGGCATTTTCTGCCCAAGGTCTTCCAGAAGACCTCAGCCTGAAACTGTTGAGCATGACACACTTTTTTTTTTTTTTTTTAGGCTGGGGTTAAGTGACTTACCCAGGGTCACACAGCTAGGAAGTGTAAGTGTCTGAGACCAGATTTGAACTCAGGTCCTCCTGAATCCAGGGCTGGTGCTCTATCCACTGCACCACCTAGCTGCCCTAAAAGGTGCTAATTTTTAAAGTTGGGTTTAAATTCCATTCCAGTTTTCACACTTCCTTAAATGAGTGACCATAGACTAGTCACATTAAGTCTCTGTCCCCTCAGTTTCTTCATCTATAAAATGGGGTTAATGCCCATAATTTCTGCAAGGATCAAATAAAATAATATGTAAAAAACACTTTGTAAGCCATAAAGCATTAACTGTCCATAATTATTAAAAGTAGCTGTCCAGAGAAAATTCTGGACTTGTAGTCAGGAAAACCTGAATTCAAATCCAGCTTCAAACACTTATTTCTTAGTTTAGTTTGCTTATCTATAAAATACAGAAAATAATAGAACCTGCCTCCCAAGGTTGTTGTGAGGCAAAAATGAGACATCTGAAAAGTGCTTTGCAAGCCTTAAAATGCTATATAAATGTTAGATATTATCATAACATTTAAATTACTGCCTTTCATAAGTGAGTCTAGTCTCAAGTTTGCCACTGTCGGAGTGTTGATTCTGGGCAAGTCACTCTAGTTGTCCAGGCTTCGGTTCTTAATATGTAATTCAAAGGCTTGGATTGCAGAGGTCTCTTTGGCCCTAATAGTCAAAAATTCTGGGATATGATGCCATCATGGTCACAGCAGCTCTTGAATTCCAAATATGTGCAAGCTTTCACATTTAGAAGTTTGGGCGTTAGAAATTGTGTGAATTAGTTGGTGGATTCTCCCTTTCACCAGATTTGTAGAGGAAGCAAGATTCTAGGAGTCCTCTGAAGGTAATGGGGAGAAGGACATAGAAAGGAAAGCTTAATAGTACTGGGCATGAAAAATGAAAAAGAAAAAGAGAAGGCGGCATGATCAGCAAACTTGCTTTTCTGAATTTAATGTTGTTCTTTTTTTTTTTTTTAACTTACAACACTTCCTAGTCTTGAACTCCTAAAATCTACACATCAGCTTCTACAATGTTGGCTAAAGTTTCATCCTGCTTCCAAAGAACCCAGCTGATCAGAAGGGTCACCCAACACCCATTCACAAGACTCTCAAAGCCAACAGAAATCTGTCCTTTTGCACACCTCCCTTCACCGTGGCTAAAATCTTGTGGCTCCTGAATCACTGCAACTCCAAGAGTTAAAGACAGGGTGGAATTGTTAGCCATGCCTTTTGTCCTGCTAGTTTCTTAACAACTTCATTAATGTCCTGGCTTGGACTCTGCCTTGTCAAGTCCTGCAGCTATTTCTCTTGGTTGGTGCTGCTGGTGTCTGGTGACTGAACAGAAGATAGGACTACAGCAGAGAAGATGGGCAGATCAAAAGCCTGGCTGGAGCCCAGCAGAAATGCACAGCTGCCAGGTCCATGTTGGCAGAAGACAATTTCACACACATATTAAAGAGATCAGATTTTGGAAAGTAAATTACAGGGCACCTTATTTAACAGTGTCATAAGGGATTATTAGGAGGGTGGAGAGACTTGGCAATTGAAAGAGTTTGGGGTGAAGTCATATAGCAAGATCTGGCAACCAGGAGTAGGATGCCGCAAGAGATGCCAGAAGATCTTTAGCTAAAATCAAGTGTAAAGCTGGAAAGCAGAGGAAGAATTATGATGATATGTTCCTAGGTTTTTCTATAGTCTCAGGGTGTGCACTGATGTCTGACCTTTTGGCTTTTTGATCTCACCTGGGACTCACCTTCTTTCCTTCTGGGCTTGGCCTTTGAACCTAAGTTGAGGTCCTGATACTGTTAATGTTTTCCCTTTCATTTTGTGTGCTGATTTCCAGCGACTCTTGTATACACAAAAATGACTGCCTCTCAATTTTTGAAGCATCTGTATATCTTAGTGTATGATATAACCTCGATAGATAGAAAGATAGATTAATGGATGGCTGGATGATGGCTGGATGGATAATTAGAGAGGTTCTCTCTATGTATATACATATATTTATGTATATGTATATGTGTGTGTATATTTTGTACGTGGAGAGAGAGAAAATAGATGATTTGTTAATCAACTTCTTTCTTCCCTGATGTCTCCATTTAACACTTCAGATGTACTTTGGCTATGGTTTGATTTCTTTCTTGCCTTTCCACTATCATCCAAGGACCATATGTAGTAACCCATTTGCCGTAGAGTGACTCACCTCCTCCATCATCAGATCCTTCCATGCTCCGTTGTCTGAGGCGTTGGCTACATCCCACCGAAAAAAAAAAAAAATTGGAGAAAAAAAAATCAAATACAGAAATGGAAAATGAAAATCCCTACCTTTCTTATTTCTTCTTGTTCCAATGCCAAATAATCCAAGAGTTTCTCATCCTCCCTCATCTTTAATTTGATTTAATTATGTACCTACTATGTGTAGGTAATAGTCTATAAAAGCACTATACTATATAAAAATACAAACTTATCTCTGCCGTCAATCTACATTCTGCCTGAAGGTGAAGGTCATAGAATCATATAACTAATTTTTTCCCTCCACATTTAACTAGGCATACTTTCCTTTCAATAAAGACCATGAGAGAAGATTTGAATTGATAAAATGTGAAGTTAGACTAGAATAGAAACTATCCTTTAATATAGCAAAGGTGGGGTACAGGTTCATCATGCCTGTCAGTCAGTGAGGCAGAATGTACAGGGTTCATCTTCGTGCCAGAACTCACACTTCTAAGGCACAAAATCCCAGGACTCCAGGGTCAGGCTTTATACTCAGTTCCAGAGAACAGCATGAGACATGACCCAAGACCAAGGTTTATCCTCCCAGTCCCAGAACATAGCTGAATCAATTAAATCAATACTTGTATTATAAGTGATGTGCTTGAGCCTCTAGTGTCCATATGGGCATGTCCTGGTTTAAGAATATACTCTGTTGACAAAGACTCTTAAGATACCATTAAATTCTACAAAAACTGTGGAAAACTTACTCTTCTATTTCTTCAATAATCTTTCTTCCTGACCTGTAAAAATAAGAAGAGAAAGAGTTTTTAAGACCTAGTAGTCTTTTCTGTCAGGGAGAATGGGGGGGGGAAAGAGGGGGTAATGGGAAGGATTGTCAGGTAGGTCTAGTCAAAACAGGTCCAAGAGACACACTGGTCACTTGAATATGGCTTCATTCATGATCCACAGTCATTTGGATATAAATAAACTCATCTTTCCTCTAAACCTGCCCATCCTTCTGATCTCCATACTTTTCTATTAATGAGACTACAATCAATCTATTGAGACAATCATCAATAAACATTTATTAAGTGCCTCCTGTATGTTAGGTACCATCTACCCAATAATCCTGGGAATCATCTTTGACTTCTCCATCTTGTCCTCCCACACTCAACTGGTTGCAAAGAACTGTTAATTCTATCAATATAAAGCCTAATACATCTATTTCACCATCATCCCCATCTCACTGTTGCCTTCATTCCTAGTTCAAGGTTTAATTACTTTTTTTTTTGGACTGCCTCTTATCTTGTTATAAAGGCCATAAATTCTGCTCTTCAAATGTGCAATTCTCTCACTCAGGAACAATGTATTATAGTTCATTGGTCTTCTCAAATTTCACAGAATAATCAAGTACTGGGTTGTTTTATTTTGTTTTGCATTGTTTATTAATTTTCATTGCCTGAACTGGAGACCATATTTCTTTCTGCTGTTAATATTTTCCATGTTGACTTACTTGCTTATGTTACATATCTTTCACTGAGTTTTCCTCTTCTTGAGATTTTGGGAGTTTAAGTCTCCCTACCCCCTTTCCTTTATTTTCCCCTATTGTTCACTTTCTAACTCCCTCCCCTTGAAAAATGGTTTCCCAGGAGACTGGATCTTAAAGCATCTCAGCCTCCTTCTATCATAGTTCACTAGTTTGGGTCTCTGCCCCAAGTAACTTCTTGGGGAATAGAACTGATCCCAGCCAGATGTTGCATTTTCCCTCAGGCTAAGTGGAGTATCAGACAGCTTCTCCTATACAACTATTCCCCGCCCCACCCCACACACATACACAACACACTCACAGAGGCTCCTAGGCAATTATCCAAAACTACAAGCTTCAGAACATGTGCCAATGGTAATAGTAAAAGGAATTTTCTCTCTGGAATTCTCTATACCAATACTGAATTCAGTAGTATGGGCAAAAGCAAATGTGTAAGATATGGTATATTCCTATTTTCACCAAGTTGCTCTTCAGTTTTTCTGGAAATTCTTATAAAGATTTCTCTAGTAACTTCTGTTCTCAAGTATAACAATTACTGAACCACTGGGATACTATACTCCTAATTCTGTTATCTGTTTTAAAAATTAGTACCAAAGAATTTCGACAATTATTGCTTTATAATTTGATATCCAAAAATCTGATAATTAAATCATCTCTATCTCCTTTTTTGTTCCTTTTTTCCCCTTAAAATTTTATTTTCTTCATATGAAATTTTATAGCTTTTCTATTCCTTTAAAGTTTCTCCATTGGTGGTATTGACATAGAATTTTAAATATGTTGGCTAACTTACATAATAAAATAATTTTTCCTGCCTTGAGCATTGAACATCTCTCCAATTATCTTTATTTCTATAAAGACTATTTTATAGTTTGGTAGGTTAACTTCCACACAGATAAATATTTTATGGTTTTTTAAATGGAATTTTTCTCTTTTCTCTGATTAGTAATACAAAAAAATGCTGATTATTTTCCGGATATTTTATTTATTACTACTTGGACAAAACAATTGTCTTGATTAGTTTACTTTCTTGGATAAAGAAATTTCTAAATTAACTATCATGTTGTCTTGCAAACATGAATAATTTTGTCCCCTTTGTCAATGTTTGTTCTTTTCATTTCTCTTGTCTTATGGCCACAGCTAGCAAATAAAGTTATGGGTCAAATAAGAGTGGAGAAAAGAAGCATCATTGCTTCATCCTTAAACTTACAAAGAAGCTTTAATTTCTCTTATTAATTATGTTAATAATGTTTCTCTTATTACAAATAATGCTAGCTCTAGATCTGAGATAAATACTAATCATATTAGGAAAAGTCTTTCCACAATCTGTTTTTAAGTGATTTTTTTAAAACTAAAAAGGCCTTTTCTACATTGTTATAATCATAAAACCTTTTGTTTTAGTTTTTATATGATTAATTTAATTATGTAAATAATTTTAGTAATATTGAACCATGACTGCAACCCTGCTACATATCTAACTGAAGAAATAGGTAAGTCCCAATTAGTACAAACAATGAATCCTTTGATATAGCAGAATTTTTCAAATTCACACTCAATTTTCCATTGAGCTGGAATTAATTACCATATTCTGCACAATTAAAACTTCAAATAATGTGGATTTGAACATATGTGACCACTTCAGGGGAATTATTTGTCAAACTAATTGGGACCTACCTAGACATAATTTTTTCTTAAAGATTACTAAAGTTGCCATTTCTGTTGAAGATACCATAATTCTTCTAGTTACCTATAATCAGTACCTCAGATACATCTTTGATTCTTCCTCTTCTTCACCCTACATATCTGATCAGTTTTCAAATCTAATTGGTTCTACTTCCACAGCATTTCTAACATACATCCCTTTTTCTCTCATCAAACAGCCACCATACTAGGTCAAGCTCTCATGAATCTCTTATTGGATTTTTTGCCATATAGCCTCCTCATCAATTTCTCTAGCTAGAGAATGTATTTAAAATGGCATTTATTAATCATATTTGTTTTTAATCTGTGTTTTGTTCTGCTTTATCCTCATTGATTTGGTTACCTTGCTCTGTTACTGAGAATAATTTATATAACCTAGGTATTAAATATTCTTTAACTTGGATTTGGAGTCAAAGGATTTAAGTTCAATATAAGTTCTCTTATTTTAGCCTGTGTGTTTCTGGGCAAATCACTTTTTCATTCCGGGCTTTAGTTTCTTTGTTTGTAAATTTTATAGGCAGTTAATAGGTGACCTCTCAAAGTTCCTTTCAGCCTTAAATTTAATAATCTATGACTCTTCAAAATTCACTTGAAAATATATCTAGATCAGAATTTTAATTTTCCTTTGATAGTTCAATTATTGCCTATTTGATTTCTCTTTTTGAAATTGAGTAGCTTTATTAATTTGGGAATTTTACATTTTTAAGATATTTATTCATATTCTTTTAATTTCTCAGCTTTATTGGCACATAATTTAATTCTAATGATTTTTTTTTCTCTAGCAATTGTGCATTCATCATGTTCATTTTTTTCTTTGTAGTCTGGTTTTCTTTTTTTGTATCAAATTATTGAATGGCTTATCAATTTTGTAAGTTTCTGTTACTCCCTTAGTCTTAAAAAAAAAATCAATAATCTTTTTGTTTCAATTTCTCCTTTGATTTTCACAATTTCTTTTTATTCTTATTTGACACCGCTGATTTACTTTTTTTCTCCTAGTTTTTTTTAAATTACATGATCAATTCATTATTCCTCTCCATTTAATTAACAAATTCATCAAAGTAGAGGAAAGCAGAATAGTAGAATGTATAGTTGAAAGAGCTGACCTCAAAGTCATTAAGACATGGGTTCTAGCTCTGCCTCCAATATAATGCTTGTGACACTAAGCAAGTCACAACCTTGCAATGTTCTGATTGTAGAGAAGGTGCCATCAGTAGAAGAAGTTTCCTCATCCCCCAAAATCTCCTCAGTCAATGAAATCTTAAGTCCTATCTTTACCCTGTATTTTCAAATCTTCTCTGCAATTTGTAGCCTCAGAAAATTGTCAGAGGTATCAAGAGTATGTACTAAAGATATGTCAAAAGCAGAGCTACAATTAAATTTTTCACAAAGGCAAAGCAAGTCTTTATCCAATATTCCATAATGCCTTCTTTTTAAATTACATTTTCCTCTTCTAAATCAGTGCTAAATCCCTTAAGTTTATTTTGTTTATGCCAATTTAATATCAGCCTCTTGCCATAAACTCTTCCTTTCATCCTTTAGTTCCAATAGCATTAATCCATCATGACCCTTTACAAGAAATATTAATTAAGTTCTTCCAACTTTCTGCCCTTTCCCCCTTAACATCTTAATACTTCCTTCTCCTCAAAGGCTTTGCATATAGACATTCTCTCTAGTAACTTGATAATTTTCACATGGTATGAGACTTACCCTCTTCTCATCTAACCTTGAAAATGGGATTCTCCTCCTTTCCAATCTCTTTGCTGGAAAGATCTTCATTTGTGGAGCCCAAATCCCAGAAACAGTCATTTATACATGAATGAAGCAGCATGTTGTGATCTCAGTACAACATCAAAGGATCCAGGACAAATCTAGGCCCTGTCACTCAGAGCTACCTGAATTCTTTGGAATTACCAGATTGTCCCTTTAATCCTCAAGTCCCTAACTCACAAAAAATAATATGCTCATAGACTTATAGCCAAAAGGGACCTCAGAAGGAATATTTAGGTCACTGATTCCTCTCATATTACAGATGAAGAAATGACTTATTTAAGTCACAACCATAATAAGTGGTAGAGAAAGAATTTGAACCCATGTTCTCTAGCTATCAGGCAATTAAGTGGATGGTTCATATTCCCGAGTTCAAATTTGGCTTCAGCCATTTAATAACTTGTTGATTCTGGGCAAGTAACAATCCTATTTACTTCAGTTTCCTTATCTGTAAAATGAACTGGAGAAGGAAATGGCACACTGCTCCAGTATTTCTGACAAGAAAATCCCAAATGGAGTCAGGTCATGAAGAGTGGAACATGACTAAAATGACTGAACAACAAAAACCTATCTAATTCAGTCTAATAACCATTTCTCAGTTGACTCTTATCTATTCCTCACTTCTTTTTTCACACAATTCAATGATAAGTTCAGATTCTCCCCTTCCCAACATCCCAATAACCTTCTTTGAATGACATTTGTCTCCGACCATTCATTCAATTCTCCTATCCATTTATTTTTATTTTAATCTTTTTTTTGTATTTCTATAAGTGTTTTTTTTGTTTTCTCACTGTGAAAATTCTTTTAAAATATTTTTGTCCCCCTCTTCATCTCTTTTTCTCTTGCTTTCTCCTTTTCTTTCCTCCTTTCTCTCTCCTTCCCTTCCTTCCTATCTCTTCCCCTTTTTCTTTCTCCCTTCTTTCTCTATTCCTTTTTTGTCTTCCTGTCCCTTTTTCTCTCCTTCCTTTCTTTTCTCTCTTCCTCTTTCTACTTTTCCCTCCCTCCCTCCCTCTTCCCCTTTTTATTTTAATTTGTCTCTCTTCTTCTCCATCTCCCTCTCCCAATTCTATCTCACTCAAGTCTTAAGTCTGTTTTTCTGACCTAGGCCAGTCTACCCCTCCTTAGAGAGTCTGCTGATCTTATGCTCCTAGGAATTCACCATACTGATGTTGGACTTCACATGGTCACCTGATCAGCTTTAGTATCATTATAGCGCAAAACTCCCAATTCACCAGTCTCAGCCTATCAATGGGGTCAGCATGTGTACTACCACATACAGCTTTGTGTTTCTTGAGTTTTTTAAATTTTGTTTTGCATATCAAATTTCCCATTCATATCAGGGTTTTTATAAAAGGAATGATTCTAATTCCTCCCTTTTGGGGAAAAAAAAAAAGACCTTTTTTTCATTGATGATCAAGAAGTGAAAATGATATTATTTCAAGTCCAGCACAAATGCCACTTTATCCATGAGGCTTTTTGGGAGGCTCTGATATAGAAAATATTTCTCCCTCATTTAATCTCATGGCACCTTAATATTTCATTAACACACCATATTCTAATTTGTATTTATCTATACAATCTACTCTGTGACTTACTAGACTACAAATTCCTTGAAGGCAGCTGGACCATATCTTATTTCTGTTTACATCTGTCCCACAATATGGCACAATGCCCCCAAAATGCTTACTGATGTGACCCTGAGCCACTCACTTAACCCCAATTGCCTCAGTAAAAAAAATGCTTACTGAATGAATAATAATTTTACAGAGGATAAAACTGAGGTACAAAAGCTAAATAAATTTTTCAGGATGAGAGTTGGTTAGTAGTAAATCTAATATTAGAAACTATTTCTCTCAAGTTGCACCTTATTTACTGAAACATCTTGTAATAATATGACATATACAATGTTATTTTTATGAACAAGCAGATTTTCAGATGCTCCTAAGGCTTTATAACACTATTTGGACTTATTAGAATTAAAGTCAAATCCCAATACTCCACAGTTATTTATGAAGCACACAGGATGATATGGAGAATTTAAATCTGTCAAATCAAAACCGTCCCACAAAGTGGCAACAGATTTGACAGATGAACATTTTATATCACCTCCCTAAACTGCCCTCTCACTTGGGAAGGGGAGTAAAGGCTAGCAAATAAGAAGAAAGGAAGAGAAGCAAGAGTCCTGGAAAACCTACTAACACAAAAATCAGAAACTTCACCTTTCTCAATAGGATGCGATACAAATAAATGAGTGGGTTGAAGCTTTAAGGAACTGGTAAATAGTAGCTCTCTTGTTCTCTACTCCAGCAAGCCCAGAAGTAATTCAGTTCAGATTAGGGATGCTTGTTCAATATTCAAAATGTAAAACATGGAGATTGCTGAACCAGCACTTTGAAAAGTTAATTAAATGCCAGATTTCTTTTTAAGAGATACTCCATCACTTGCTGATTGCTTTGGCCATTTTACAGAATGAAGTTTTAACTCTGTACAATGAAAGTAAATATTCTCCCCCACCTTCTGCTCCCTGGAGACACAGTAACATGATTGGGAATACACTGTCTTTTTTTTTTCTCCCCATTCCAGCATGTTATATCTCCAACTTGGCAAGAAAGAGCCAAGTAAGTGTAGTTACTGTCATATATCAGTGTTTCTCTTTCTAGATAATGTTGTATCTGCTGTTATTTCCCACATCTATGATTCTCTAAAGGACAGATCTTATACTCTGGGTATTACTGCCCATTAATTTCAGGCTGTACCTAACATTATCAAGTCAATATCATATTAAGGGTAATTAATAATAATGATAATAATAATAATAATAATAATTGGCATTTACTTGTGTCTTATAATTGATTGTGCACTTTACCTATATTATATCAACTTAGTCTCATAACAACTCTAGAAGATAAATATTATGGGTTATTCCCCTTTTTATAGATAAGGAACATGAGATTCACATAACCAGTAAGTATCATAGGTGACACATGAACTCAAATTTTCTCAATTTAAGTCTAGCATTCTGTCTTCAAAACTACACTCTCCTCTCTTAAGGATAAGCATTCAAATAAGATAAATGGGAATATAAGAAGTAGTAGAGAGATGATAATTTTTAAATGAAGAAGTATTGTTTTGTTCATATTCCAATCTTTATTTTGAGAATAGTTTAATGAAAAGCAAGTAATCACTTTTTTTCCCCTAGAAAATAATTGTAACTTTTCAAATTTTCCATCAAGATATCCCAGGGAGGGGGAAAGTATCCTTTCTCTTAATTAAATCGTTTTGACAAAACTACCAAGCATCTGTGTATGATGCTTTTTCCTCTAAGTCCTCTCTCTCCACAATTCAATAACCAGGAGCCATGATCAAATCAATCCTGCTATTGCTCCTGGATAGGTGCCTATGACATAACTCGTCCTCCCTATAACACCAATATGCCCCTCTCTGACCCTCACTGTCCTATTCCCCTATTTAAACATAAGCTCCTTGAAGGCAGAGGATTTTTGTTTTGTTTTGTTTTGTTTTAATTTGTGTTTCTAGCATTTAACATTTGTCACAAACAATACTTTTTAATTCATAATAATCAATTCCTACTCTCAAGAAGTTTATGCCCTGGGGGCACAGATAAATATAACACAAATTAGAACATGAGTGTACATGAGAAGCATCAATTGCTATGAGATGAGATGGGGGAAGAGGGGAAAGGCAGTTCCAGAAAGGGTGAACCGGAGAGCGCATTTGAGCCGAGTCTAGATGGATAGCTAAGTTACCAGTCAGTGAAGATTAGAGGAGAAGGCATTCCAGAGATGACCAAAGACAAAAATTAGGGAAGTATTGGGAATGGAAAGGAATGCTATTTAGCTAGAACACAGTCTAGCTGAAAACGTAATGTTTTTGCTGACAATATCTTAAATAATAAGGAAATTCTTTCACTAACAGGTGATATAAAGATATCCTGAGACTATTTTTATCACTTAAAGCTCTTTTACTTCTATTGCATCACTTTCATTATATTTATTTACAACCTAACATCTTAACCTGTGGCAAAAAAAAAAAGAATCCTTAAAATACCTCATCTCTAGCTAAATGATTTCCTCTTTCCTGATTTCTAATTCTCAATTTTAGTTCTTTCTCTCTTTATTATTTGGGGGAGGGGAGAAATTAGAGACTTCACTGGCATTCAATGGGCCAGAATCTGCTCAGTTAGGGTTAAGTTTTTCCCCCCTTACCATATCTTGTGTTGTGTAATTAACAAAGAGAAATTCTACATTTTAAAAAATTCTTACTATGCCATTTTAGGGCATGGTGGGAGAGAAAGAAGAGCCTTACCATGTTCTAAGACAGTGGCAAATACTTGCTGACTTCTAGAAACTGTATGGTAGAGATTTGTTACACCTTCCCATTTTCCTTTTCTGGAACTACATATTAGCACTCAAGACCAGGGAAAGAGTAACTATGTCCTATTATGCCAGCAAGTTGGGTTTCAACATACTGGCAAGAATACCGCAGTCTCCTTGTGGTAAACTTTAAAAAACAAAGAAAGAAAATCAGGATTCCCCTGGTAAGTGGCCATAGAACTTCATCTGTAGCTTTTACAGGTTATGTGCTGAAGGGTGAAAGACAGTCCTAATGTAGACATCATCTATGTTAAACTGTTTCTCTCTCATTTAATGGAATACCGCAGAGATCTAAATGGAGATAAAGTACCACGGCTCAGAGAACAGCGAGGATGCTATCTTTATGCAGCATGACAATGTTCAGTGGTTAATTAGACACCGTTAACCTATTTTAGCAGGGGACATAACTGGGATAAATGGGGGGAAATGTCCTTGAAGTCTCTTAATATCCACAGTGCACGCAGGACCCCAGATTCACCTTCTCACTGCAGGACAGAGGCATACTTAAAATATAATAAAGGCTTGATTGATTGATTGATGCCAAAGCACCAGGCAACAAGATTCCGATTTGGGGATATGGGTGTACCAGTTTGAGCCTATCCCTAATCTTTTATGACCTTTGTTCTATAAAAAACATGAAGGTTTTGGGAATCTATCTTGTTTCCTAGTTAGAAATAATCAACAGGGGTTATTAAAACAACTTGTTGCAGATAGAACAGGAGGTAAAACTGAAAGAAGTATTCCATATAAATCAAGTTACAGCAGGAAGCTTTGTACATGGCAGTGACTGATTAGTGTCTGATCACTTGGTAAATGGAATTATATGAAAGATGTTACTAACTACATATCTAAAACGGGTACAAACTTTGATAAAAAGTCAGAAATTTGGCAGGACCATAGATTTAAAGTGTAAAAATCTTTAAAGGTCATCTAGTCCAATCATCTCATTTTATAGATGAGAAAACTAAGGCATACAGATTTTAAGTTATATGTCTAAGGTCACACCAAGGTCAGTAATAAGCCAGTAATAAGAATTCAATTAGATACTCCAAATTCTTAGAATTTTCTTCCTATGGTACCATGCTGTTATCCCTCATAGGACTCACTTTTTCCTTAGCTAGTGAACATTCCCTCAATTAAGTATCACCTGAAAACTGATGTCCTTTACATTTTAACTGTGATTCCTAGGATTATTTCCATTCATTTATATTTAGTTCCTGGGAATTTGTTGGATTTCTCTTTTGTCTAAGTTTAAGAAAGAATTCCCCAGGCTCAAAATCCCTGTACTCACAGGTTTTAGCCTATATTAGGCTACATTCAGTTTCTACTTACACAGTTCATTAAAAAAAAAAAAAAGGCGCTTCCAGAAGAAAAATGAAAGAATAAGTGGGTCTACTCTCTACAGGCTGTCAAGCTATATGTATCCTTCTAAAAGTACAGTGAATTTTCTTTGGCTATTACTGAGTAAAGTTTGCCACCTGCTGGCCATGCTTCCAAATAACATCCTTAGTTCATTCAAGATGAAATTATTACCTATTAGATTTTAAGACCATCACTTAGAACTCTGCAAAGTCATAGTAATATTTCAAAACATATTAAACTATGAAAAATAATATGGAAAGCTTATTTATATATAAATTGACAACAAAGTGAATAAAGGGGAATAGAATGCAGTTTCTCTTGTTGTTTCTGAAACTTAGATATTAGAAACATAAATCAGGAGATATTTTTTTGGTGTCAATAGTGAGTAAAAGCTATCATGTTATGCATTTAGACTAGAAAATTACTTCTGAATGTTATTTTTAGACAAATGAAGATGACTTGAACAGAAATAGTGGTTGAGTAAAGCCTACCATTTTATTGAGTCAACTTAAATAACTTTTTCAAAGGTTATATTTTCTACTTATGACTTTGGACAAATCAATTAATCTCTTTGTGGCTCAGTTTTCTTATCTGTAAAATGACCTCTAAGATCCCTTTTAGCTCAATATTTGTAAATCTGTTTGTTGGTCCTGTGATCTTGAGTTTTAATCATAAGTAGTGGCTTAGTAAGATAGAGAGCTGGCCTGAGGTCAGGAGGACTCAACTAATCTGGTCTCATTTACTAGCTGGGTAACCCTGTCATTTAACCCTGTTTGCCTCGGTCCCTTATTTGTTTTTGGTTTTTTTAAATAGTTTTTTTATTGACAAAACATATGCATGGGTCATTTTTCAACATTGACCCTTGCAAAAACTTCTGTTCCAACTTTTCCTCTCTTTCCTTCCACCCTCTCCCCTAAATGGCAAATAATCCCATACATGTTAAATATGTTAAAGTACACATTAAATACAATATATGTATACATACTTATACAGTTGTCTTGCTACACAAGAAAAATTGGATTTACAAAGAAGGTAAAAATAACCTGGGAAGAAAAACAAAAATGCCAGCAAACAATAATAGAAAGAGTGTAAAGGCTATGTTGTGGTCCACACTTATTTTCCAGTGTTCTTTCACTGGGTGTAGCTGGTTCTGTTCATTACCGATCAATTGTAATTGATTTGGATCCTCTCACTGTTGAAGAGGGCCACTTCCATCAGAATTGATCCTCATATAGTATTGTTGTTGAATCAGTCCCTCATTTGTAAAATGAGCTGGAGAAGGAAATGGCAAACCACTCCACATCTCTGCCAAGAAAACCCCAAAAGGGGCCACAAGAGTCAAACAAGAGTAAAACGACTTAACAGATAGCTTCTCTTGGAGAACCCGTTCTGGTCTCTAACAGATCAATCTGCTAGGATTTCTTTCTATCATTCGAATTCAACATCTATTTTCTTTGCTCCTAATAAAGAATCTCTAATACATTCTAATCCATGGATACAATTAGCCTTACTCCATATGGATAAAAAGGGAAGAAAATGGGCAATGGGAGATGGCCACATCAATGACAACAAATAGACAAAGTAGAGACATCACATGAAATCTGGCCAAGAGTCCACAGGAGAGAATTACTTTGTAGAAATTAAATCATTTGGGCCAAATATTTACAGATATAAGAATTCATACTCCCCTCCACATTAAAAGTATTAAGGCAGACTAAGACATTAGGATCTAAGTGACAGGTCTAAAGAGTAACAAAGTAGGAATGAGAACCATATAGCATTATTATTGCTGGAACACGCTATGGTTTTGTTCAGAGTCCTTACCTCGTACCCTTTGAATCATTAATAAAAGTGACTTGAGCAACCATATTTCAAAACAATCAATCCATTGTACAAGAGCAGCTTCAAGAAAGTAAGAGTTCCCAATCTGGGAATAAGGTGCACAAGAAGAATAGTGTGGGTCACGATCAGACTTCACTGGAAGGACCCAAGAATGGAATAGGAGGAAGGTCTTCAGGGCAAGAGTATTTTAATAGAGGTACATGAAGGAGCCACATTGCATGCGTATGGTAATGCATGCTCGGTATGCCTTAGTGCGCCTTCTTTTATGAGTTACCTGGAAACAAAATTGCTTTCAGTTGCTTTTGGGATAAAAGAATAAAAAGAGAAAAGAAATAGCTGTGATGTTCACAGATGTGTTTTTATTTGGGGGAGATTGAGTTCATCAAAGAGAGAACAAGGAGATCACTGATGAAGGGGGAATTTTAACCAATGACAGTCATTCCTAATCACTCCCTCTTGGCTCCCAGCCACACGCACAGCAAAACAAGGCCCTCTCAGCAGAGACGAGCTGGCTCGGGAGACTGAACTTTTCTTTGCTTCAGAATGTTTTGTTCATCTCATATGATCAACATCTCATTTCTGTTAGTATCCCAAAGGACAGCAGTCAAGACAACTTTGCTAGGACAGATTTCACATCACACAAATGGTATGATGCATAACCCCCTTTCTAAGCTAATACAACACACTCAGCTCTTATGATTTCACCCAGAACACATTTTAAATATCAGCACTGGTCTTACAGAAACAATAATAGTTAGCACTTAGTTTAATAGCTTTTAGACTATTAAAGCTTGAAAGTGTAACTAAGACATTTTAGGACAAGCTTAGTAGTACTTTAAGGTTTACAAAACCCTCTACACATATTATATTTCATCCTTACAACCACCTTAGAATTTTATAGAAGAAACTAGGACAGACTATGGTTAAGTGACTCACAGCTAAATATCTGATATAGGACTAGAGAGAGTTCAGCTCTTCATGAATCTAGGTCCAGTACCACATCCATTGTACCACCTAACTGCTTTTTCTACTTGTTGGATAAAATGACTTTAAGGATGTCACTTCATCCATGTGAATAAGTGAATTCTTAGTTTCTTCCCCGTGAAATAAATGTATGGGGCTGGATGATGCTGAAGGGCCCTTCACTGCACTAACCATTCCTCTACCCATCCTGTCTCCCATCACCAACCATCACCTGCTCCCATTTACTAGAATCTCTAATCTGAGAACTAGCTAGCTAGCATTTATCTAACACTTACTGTGTGCTAAGTGCTTTTAAAATTATTTTCTCATTTGATCTTCATAGCAACCCAGCAAAGTAGATACTAGTATTATTCCTCATTTTACAAATGAGGAAATGGAAGCAGACAGGGTGGCCTGCCCAGGATCACACAGCTAGTAGTAGCTGTGATTTGTAGCAGTAGTGGCGGCAGTAGTGGTAATAGCCAGATTTGAATTGAGGTCTTCCTGACTCCAGATTAGTGCTCTATTCACTGAGCTGCCCAGACTAACAACAATTGCTGCTGCAGCTGCTACTGTTGCTACTAGTACTACTGTTTATATGGTACTTACTTACTATGTGCCAGTATAATTACTGTCTCATTTGATCCTTATAATCCTGTGAGGTAGGTGTTATTATTGTCCCCATTTTACAGATGAAGAAACTGACGGAGACAATGCTTACACAACTTGTCCAGCTACGAAGTGTTTAAGGCTGGATTTAAACTCCAGAATTTTCTGACTCCAGGCCCAGCTCTCTATCCAGCCCCTGAGCTGACAACTCTTAAATTATCCTTTCTATGCCAATCTATCCCCATTCCAGTTCCAAATCACCACCTAAGAAACTCTAGTCATTTGTTTAGCTGATACTTAAAACTCAACATGGCAAAGAGAAAACTCAGCTTCTTACTCTTCAGAGAAGGCACTAAAATCTGTTTTCTGCTGCTCTGAGTTGACGTTTTTCCCTCCTTATTTTTCTCTTCCTCCTTTCCAAATGTTGCCCTATTCTATTATTTCTTCTTCTCATAGGAGTCTGTAGCCTAGGGTTTGTGAACTTCTAAAAATTATATTGATAATTATATTTCAATAAAATTGACCTTCTTTGAAATCCTGTTGTTGTTTTTTTTTTTAATTTTATGTATTTAATTTTTGGGGGAGGCAATTGGGGTTAAGTGACTTGTCTAGGGTCACACAGCTAATACATTTTTGAGGACACATTTGAATTCAAGTTTTCCTGACTCCAGATCCAATATTCTATTCACTTGTACCATCTCTCTGCCCCTGTTTTATGCATTTAAAAACATAGTTCTACAAGATTTTGCAAGGGGGAATGTTAAAAACTATCTTTGCATGTATTTTGAAAATAAAAAGCTATTATTAAAATTTTTTTAATGATTTGAAGAAGGAAAAAAATAAAAAATAAAAACATGGTTCTAAGAAGGGGTGCCCTACTAATGCATGGTTGGTGGAATTATGAACTGATTCAATCATTCTACAGAACAATTTGGAACTATGCCCAATGGACCACAAAATGGTATGTACCCTTTGATCCAGTGTCACTACTGAGTCTGTTTCTCAAAGAGATCATAAAAAAAGGGAAAAAGACCCATATGTGCGAAAATGACTGTAGCGGCTATTTTTGTGGTGACAAGGAATTAGAAAATGAGTAAATGTCCATAACCTGGGGAATGGCTGAATAAATTATAGCATATGAAAGTAATGGAATATTATTGTTCTATTAAAAAATATGAACAAGCTGATTTTAGAAAAGCCTGGAAAGACTTATATAAACTGATGCTGAATAAAGCAAGAAGAACCAGGGAAACATTGTCCATAGCAACAGAAGAATTGTTCAATAATCAACTATGGTAAATTTGGTTCTTCTCAGATGTTCAGTGATCCAAGGCAAACTTTGGATGGAAAACACCATCCTTATCAAAAGAAGAGAACTATGGAGCCTGAACATGTACTATTTTCACCTATTTTTTTGTTCTGATTTTTCTCTCCCAATATGATCCATATGGAAACATGTAAAAAAATCAATGTACATATATAACAAAAAAACACCTTTTTACATATAGTTGAGGGAAATAAAAATAAGGGATGTCTTTGACCCCCCCAAAAGAAAAGAAGCCCTAGTCTAGATTATTTCTAAAATTCTATCCATTTTTTATGACCTTCTCCATACAATGCACCATATTTTAGTATCTGGTTTTAATTTTCATGTGTTTTTTTAAGTTAATATCCCTATTAACCATCTTGCTGTTGATCGGAATGATCATTCTCATCTTCTTTACTCTGTTTGATGACCTCAATCTTGTTCCATAAAGCCTCTTTCACTAGCATCCCAGGACTCTCTGAATCACCCTTAACCTCTAGATCTTGCCTATAAACTTCCCTGGGTTCTTCTGTTCCAAGTTTTGCGTGGTCTTTCATGCTTTCATCTTCCCACAATAACTTTCAAATCAATCAGAGAAAGGACCTTAGAGATCAGGACATGCCTTCGAATCTCTTCATAAGACTTGGCTTCTTCTGGGAGACTTGGCTCCGAAGTTAGCTAACATAATCTCTCTGCTGCACAACACACCTGAACCCACAGCATCACACAGAATTGTCATCAAGCCTTGTAGTAAGGACATTCCCATCCAGAGAATTCCAAATCCAGGCTTGATGCATACACGTTATATCCTTTGACAAAGGTGAAGAAACGCAGAGAACTGGACCCCAATCCAAGTAGAGAGGGAACTAAACAGAACTAAACAATAATAGCTAGAATTTTAATGGCATTTGAAATGCTGAGCACTTTACAAAAAACACTTCCTTGACGCCTCATAATAACCCTGAGTGGTAGACACTATTATTAACTCCATTTTACAGATGAGAAAATTAAACTGAGTACAGAAATTTGCCCACACGAAAATGAGGCAGAATTTGAGCTCAGGTCTTCCTAAGTCTAGTACACAGAATGCATAGAGCTATCCAGTTCTCCATTTATACACTCATAATTGGTACTAAGTCGTCTTAAGGGTTCAGTTGATAAAGTGCTAGGCCTGGGGTGAGGACATAAGTTCAAATCCAGCCTCAGACACATACTAGACAGTTGCCTAGTTTTCTAGGCAACCTGTTTGCCTCACTTTTCTCATCTGTAAAATGAGCTGGAAAAGGAAACAGGAAGCAATCCTAATGCCCAAAAGACCCCAATTGGGGTCACAAGGAGTCGGATGTGACTGAAAAAGAACTCAACAATATCTTAAGGATGTTCTCCTCAAGGGGTAGCTATCAGAAGGAGCAGAGGTCAAATTTTGGGCAAGTCACCTTAACCCTAATTGCCTCACAGATAAATAAATGAACAAGTAAATAAATAAATAGAAATGGTTTCATCAGAGAAAGTAAAAAGGGAGAAAAAGAGAAAGGATGCCGGGAAAGTGTAAGACAAGAGGAGATGGTAACATATTTGGGCAATGACAAAGGCAAACACTTATCATGGACTGGGAGAAGATCATGCTACAACACAATACAATCGTTCCACACTTTGGACTGCATTCTAGGACATAAACTTTTTCCTGCTAGTGTTATGCACATAAAAGACATGATAAAATCTGCTGACAAGGCATAAGATTTTACACACCACTTGCTTTGATTTTAAAAACAAAACAAAAAATGAAACCTTCAATACTTTCCTTGTGCACACAGAATATGTATCAAATAGGGCAAATTGTTCTATCTTGACTATAGATTGAACAAGACACACCTTTCTGAGATACGATTAAGAGGCAAAGTCCACTCTCCTGAATGTGGTATATAAAATCTCTGCAACAGAACCTTTAAAATCTCTCCCCAACTTCTCTCTTCTCTACTTCAGGCTGCCTGGCAAGCTCACTGTCCGCAGAACATGGCAACCATTCCTGCCACTATGACTTAACTCACCCTGTACTTGGCACACTCTTCCCTAGTCTCCATACTCATTTAAACTAATCCTCATTAAGCCCATCTCAAACTTCTACCACTGGGAAGTCTGCCTCCACTCCACTAGCCGCAGAGATTGTGCCTCCTAATAAGCCCTGGGGCACTCACTTGGCACTGACCTCTCCTCGTATTTATATTCCCTGACCCTCCCATAAGGCAGTAATCTCATTACAGCCGGGAACAAGAAAGGGACCTGAGTGGGCTCTATCTTTTAACCCAACACCCTCATTTTACAGATGACAAGACTGAAGGCTAGAAAGAGTGAGTGATTTGAGCAAAATCACAAATGTAGCAAACAGCAGTGTAAGGATTAGAATCCAAGTCAAAACCCACATGGCTAGGTGACACAGCAGATAGGGTGCCAAGCCCGGAGGCAAGAAGACCTGAATTCAAATCCACTTATGAGATTGTGTGACTCTGGACAAGTCATTTAACCCTATTTGCTTCACCTTCTTCATCTGTAAAATGAGCTGGAGAAGGGAATGGCAAATCACTCCAGTATCTTTGCCAAGGAAACCCCAAATGTGCTTGCAACGGGTCAGACACTGAACAACAACAGAAGATCACAATTTTTGAGCTGGAAGAGACCTTGAAGGTCCTCTGCCTGAAGCAGGCACGAATCTTCTCGTGGTGGTGATGGTGATAATGAATGTATTGAATACTAATGATCAACCATCACTACCATTTACTAAGTCCAATGTCTGTATCTCATTATACTCAGTACTATAGGGGCTTACAAAGCTTGATTATCTTAGTCTTTGTCCTTGAGGAAATTTTTTTTAATATGGAAGGGTAAACAAATAGTGAACATAACTATATATATATATATGCATATATATACACACACATATATGTATTTGTAGCTTATATACATATATTCAAAATATACATGCATGAGCATAAAAAGATGTAAAAGGCATTAATGTAAAGATTTAATTGGAGAAATGGGCTTTCTGCTAAATCTACAAGAAAAATAGGTAGATAGAAAGAAGAGAAAGAAACTATGTTATACAGAAGTCTGCAAAAAGTGAAAAAAAGCCAGAGAAAAAACAGGTCTCTCTAGGATGCCTGGCAAATAGCTTTGTTGGACAAGAATCAACGAAACCAATCTTGCCATTTTTATTTCCACAAACATCTTGCATTTACTTGCCCTTCTTCCCACTCATGCAGTCATGTCTCTGGTTCAGGCCTTCGGCACTTCTCACTTGGACTAGTACATCTTATTTGATGTCCCTGCCTCAAGCCTCTCCCTACTTTAATCTATCTACTACAGGACCACCAAAGTGATTTTCCTAAAGTTGAGATCATATCCTCTCACCCTATATGTCCTCCACTTAATAAACTTCAGTGGCTCCTTATTACCTCTATGATCGAAATGCTTGAAATACATGCCATTCTCATGTCTATCTTATGTTATCCCTTGCTTCCTTCAACTCAAATACCAGCTTCTACATGAAGCTTTCCCAGATCTCCCAGCTGCTAGTGCCTTCCCTTCCTAAAACTACCTTGTAAACCAAGTAGATGTCCATCAACTGGGAATGGCAAAACAAATTGTGATACATGAATGGAATGGAATATTAGTGTGCTATAAGAAAAGATAAGTGTGTTGAATATAAAGAAGCACAGAAAGATCTGTACTAAATGATGCAGAGCCAAGAAAACATTGTTTACAAAAACAACAATGCAAATGGAAAGAATCACCACCTCAAAAAAGTGAATGTAGAAAAATTATAAAGAGCAAGATTGGACCAAAAGAGATATAAAAAGATAACTAGCCCTGGGGCACTGGTTAGAAGAAGGGACTGGGGGATAGCAGATGAACCCCATTCCTTTGGTTCTTTTCTAAGAATTCCATTAATGCTGCTGCCTCTGCTTTGGCTGATGAGATCCAACTGGCTGGGAATGAACACCCCAGAATTAGGCTGATTGGATGGTTTAAAGGCTTTATGTGTGAGAAATTTCATTATCCCAGTGATGTTAAATTGATCTTGATGTGTTTAGACCTAGTACTGAAAAGGGAACTCTAGCATGGGATATAGTTGGGGACTATAGCTAGATGTCAAAATAATTTGCTTTAGGCAATGTCTTTGGGGGATCCCTGGGGTTGGAAGATGATACTCCCTAAATTTCATAAACTAGATGTCTTGTATTATTTCAGGCAATCAATCCTTGGCACTACTGGAGACAGAGATAGATTATATTATATACTTACACCCATAGAGACTTGGCCTTCCAAGTGAATAGTTCCTTCAAGATGCAGAAAAAGACATAATGTTTTCCAATATATATTTATTAGAAGGGCTTTGCAGGTAGAAAACATTGAAGTATAGTTTTTGTTTGAGGTTTTTCTTTTTTTTGAATGCTGAGAAAAGAACAGAGGTCCAGAAAGAAGCTCTAACAAGCAGGGTAACTTTGAAAACCACAGGCTGAACTTTTATACCTATAAAAGCAACAAAGATCTGCAGTTTCACATAAAATTCTCTTTTAATTTTTTTCATTTGGTGTTTGTTAAGCTCATAATTTTAAAAGTGTGTGTGTGGGGGGGAAGTGTCAAGTAACTTGTACCCAAAGTATGGCATAAATTGATTATTTCAACCTAATATGGGCAACCTAAGAATTGTGAAGTACTTGTTCTTCCAGCATGAAAGTGTCATTCATTGACTTGGCAGAGGTCTCTGAGTTCACCAAAACTGTGTCCACAATATCAGCTGTCATCTTAAAAGACGAAATTAGGTGGGCCATGGAATGGGACTAGACGAAGGTATTTCACCTGCAGTGGCAAACAGGCTGGTTCATGCTTGAGAGGACCCCTGGTATCTTCCTGAGCTGCCTCATTTGCCTCTTCCCAATCTATCTCCCCATCACCATCATGCAACAGGTTCTGGAGCTAACATAAATTTAGCTACAATTCAATGAACTTCAAAAAATGGATTCATTAAGAAAGAGTGTTTTCTATGTCAAATCTTGATTTGGGGTTTTGAAGGAACTGGTTGGAAACTAATCTATCAATTTTTTTTTTCTTTAAAGAGGCTAACAAATGTCATCTAGAATTTCTAAAAAAAAAAAAAACCTTTCATATTGTCCAACAAGTGATTGTTTCCTTTGAGAAATGGGGACAAGGGAAGCAGGTCTCTTACTACAAAACTGAGGAGTATAAGGGTATCTCAACACAGACTATGGAAAAATCATCAACAACTGGCAGTGGACAAAGGGACTCCACCTAAGGAGTCCTTCCATTACTGAAAGATTCTGGGGACGTTGCTGAAGGGACGAGGTGATTCCTCCTGCTGTCCAAACCAGGAGCTGGCTTCCCATAAGGTAGCAAAAGGGTCTCAGAGCCACTGAAGCCAATTCAAAATTATAAGTGCTCCAAAATGTCAACAGTTCAGTGTCTCTGGAGTCCTCTGCTGGTGACCTTGAAAAATAGCCAATCACTGACTAGGAATCCCTGATTGGTCATCCAGCAGGATGATTTCAGAGAGGCCTGGAGAGACTTACATGAACTGATGCTGAGTGAAATGAGCAGGACCAGATCATCATTATACACAGCAATAAGATTATATGATGATCAACTCTGATAGACGCGGCTCTCTTCAACAATGAGGTGATTTCGGGCTAGTTGCAATTGTTCAGTCATAAAGAGAACCAGCTACACCCAGTGAGAGAACACTGGGAAATAAGTGTGGACCACAACATAGCATTTACACTCTTTCTCTTGTGGTTTGCTTGCATTTTTGTTTTTCTTCCCAGTTTATTTTTACCTTCTTCCTAAATCTGATTTTTCTTGTGCAGCAAGATAACTGTTTGGACATGTACACATATATTGTATTTAACTTATACTTTAACATAATTAACATGTATTGATCTACCTGCCATCTGGGGGAGGGTGTGGGGGAGAGCAGGGGAAAAATTGGAACAAAAGGTTTTGCAAGGATCAATGCTGAAAAATTACCCATGCATATGTTTTGTAAATAAAAAGCTATAATAATAATAATAATAATAATAATAATAATAATAAAAATTGGAAGTCATTCAGTCCAACCTCACCCCCTCATTCTAAAAATAAGGAAAGTGAGGGCCAGAGAAGAGACATGATTCATCTAAAGTCACACTGCCAGTGACTGGCAGAGCTGGGATCTGAAGCTGGATTTTTAGATTCAAAATTCAGCTCTCTTTCCAAGGAACTACATTGGGTTCTGCAAGCTGGACAAGAGGCCAGAGTGCAAAGGAGGTGCTGCGGCCTCCTGGGTTCACATATTGCAAAGCTCCTTCCTTCCAAAGCCAGAACACTGCTCAGAGAAGGCAGGGACAGGAAGAAAGCAGGAGGGATAAAGGATGGAGCCTTTCCTCCTGAAGACGCCCAAACAAAGGCTTCCCAGACTCTGTGCCAATGGGCACCAAGAAGTAGGGTTTGGAATGAAGTACTTAGTTTGGTCACTTTCCTTCTCATTCAATTTCCTCCCTTGTAAATTGAAATCTGACTCACTGGTCATTAAGGTCCAGATGACCTTTTGTGAACAAAACTCCCCACCACAGCAGGACTGCTCTGCTCCCACCTAAGAGTGCCAAGAGATTCCCAACTCTGGATCTTTGCTCACACCATTCTCCCTATGTGGAAACCCCACTGCACTCCTCTCCTATTAAATCTGGCACAGTACAAAGTCAGCTTAGGTCTTCTGTTCTCCATGAAGCCTTCTCTGACTATTCCAGCCCACTGGGATAATTCTTTCCTCTGAATTCACTGCACTCATTGAGCAAATAAGCATAGTCTGCCTTGAAAAATCACTTGAATTTTTTCAATTGTGATTTGATTTTTTTTTAAATACTTATGCCTTTTTTTCCTATACTGTTTGGTTTAGGCTGATTTCAGAAAAGCCTGGAAAGACTTACATGGACTGATGCTAAGTGAAGTGAGCAGAACTAAGAGAACATCATACACAGCAACAACAAGATTATGTGATGATCAACTGTGATGGACTTCGCTCTTTTCAACACTCTGATGATTCAAGGCAATTGCAATAGATTGGGACAGAAAGTGCCATGGCCATCCAGAGAGAGAATTATGGAGACTGAATGTGGATCAAAGCATAGTTTTTTTTCACCTTTTGCTGTTGTTTGTTTGCTTGTTTTTTTTTTTTTTTTCATTTTTGATCCAGCAGCATGATGAATATGGAAATATATTTAGAAGAATTGCACACAGTTAACCTGCATCGGATTGTTTTGAGTAAGGCATACGGGGGAAAGGGAGACAAATTTGGAACACAAGGTTTTACAAAAGTGAATGTTGAAAACCATATTTGCATGTATTTAGAAAAATAGCTCTTTTCAGCCTTAGTTCCCTCAACTATAAAATAGGGATAATCATAGCAAACCGTCCCTCAGAGAGTCATTTGTGAGATCAAATGAGATCATATTTGTAAAAAGGCTAGCACTATGTTTAATGAAGGCTTATCCCCTTCACTCTGTCTTCCAAAAGAGATTTTAGTAACTTTTCAAAAAAGGAAGAAAATAGGGGAAAGGATGGATTCTCAGAGTCAAATCTCCCATTCTGTTTGAATCTTAAGCTCCTCATCTTTAGGCTAACAGGTATATATTGCTTTGTTCACAACCCCTGTACCCCATAAAAGGCAGTCTAAATGCCAGAATCTCAAATCAAGAAACAGCCATACATGTTACTAGTATCTAGCAAAAGCCTTGGCTGCCTGGGAACAGATCCAATTCCTGACGGGCAAAAGAATGATCATTTCTGAAGCCTAAATGAACCTAATAATTTGCCTAATTAAGTCTTTGAACAGCAGCATTAGCTTGCTCTCTCCATGGAAGTAGGCAATTCACTTAGCTCTCACCTTCTTGAAAGCCTAGCAGCCACACAACAGCTTTGGAGATAGACTGAGTGATGAGATGCCGAGGGCTTGTCTCCTCATCCATAATTCTCTCAGGACATTCCCCCCACTCCCAGGCAAACAGGTTGCACATATATCAGAGATACCCAGCAACAAATGTTTATAGAGTACCTGCTATAAACTCTAAGGCATAGAGGTGGACAGGGATACAGATATGTAAAAAGGCAGTTCTTACCCTCATGGAGAGTACAACCTAATAGGAAAGTATGGAAGATGAACAGATAATTAAAAATATCTCCATTAATTAACCCATACAAGAAAACGAATAATAAATACCAGTTAGATGATAAAGAAAATATTATCTCCCAACTACTCACTTGGAGATCTATCCATCTATATTTATCGATAACTGGGTTAGAAAGGAGAAAGAAAAAGAACATGGTCTGGATGAAACCCAAATTAGTTTTTTTATAAAACCTCACCTTTCTGGGGAAAACTATATGTTGTCTTTAGTATATAAAGGTGATACTCGACTTCAGAAAGCCTCAGATTTGAAGCTACTTTTCTCATCATGGGAACAAATTCACATTGTATTCTCTTGCCCTTCTGACAGGCAGTATTCATCATTTAGTTGCTAGATCTTTTTGATTCCACATTTCTACCTGTAATCTCCTTTGCATCTTTCCAATTGCCACCTCCTCCAGGTCTTTAGTACCTCTTGACTAGACTACTGTAAAATCCCTGGACCCGGATTTTGTCCTGTGTTTCAATTACCTTCATTTAACTGCTAAATTAATATTCCTCACGCACAGATCTGATCACATCACCCTGCTGCTCAGAACCTGCCAATTTTGTTATTATTCCCTCATTTTTCAGTCGTCTCCAACTCTTTTGAGGTACCATTTGAAGTGTTCTTGGCAAAGATACTGAAGTGTTTTGCCATTTCCTTCTCCAGCTCATTTTATACATGAGGAAACTGAGACAAACAATATTAAGTGGTTACACAGCTATTAATTGTCTAAGGTCAGATTTGATCTTATGAAGTTGAGGCTTCCTGACTCCACTGCACCACCTATGTGCTCCAGCTCTCTATTTAAAACAGGTCAAGCTCCTTGTATTGGCATTCAAGGCCCTGCATAGTCTGGCTGCACATACCTTTGTGACTGTACCCTTTCACTTCTCAGAGTTGTTGTTAAATTAGACTTCTTACCACAGTCTATTTTTTCCCATCTCAGTACCGATGCTTATTCTGTTATCTCCACCTGGAATGCCCATTACTCACAGTTCTATTGGTTTATCTGTCCTTCAAAGTCCTTCTCATGGACTCATGCCCTGAATCTAAAAGTGAATTTTCTGTGTTATGAACTCCCCATAGTACTTTGAATATTGCCACACATTTACATTCTGCTTTTTAAAAAGTAGTTATTTGCACACACCTGTGACCTGTGGCCCCTAAACTAAAACTCTTGATTTCTATTTTG
The DNA here is from genome assembly GCF_048593235.1 of Sminthopsis crassicaudata. Classification (NCBI taxonomy): domain Eukaryota; kingdom Metazoa; phylum Chordata; class Mammalia; order Dasyuromorphia; family Dasyuridae; genus Sminthopsis; species Sminthopsis crassicaudata. Next base: position 312,426,023 of record NC_133618.1, read on the forward strand.
GGGATCCTTCATATCAATCTCTCCTTGTTTCATACTCCCACTCAGGATTTCATCTTGGAATAACAACTTGGCTCATGCCTTAGTCTATAAAAAGTAAAGGTCTCTCTTCTTATTTGAAAGTCCTCAGGTTAGCATAATATTAAATATAGCATAGGCTTTGCTCCACTCAACAAAAATCACAGAACACAAGTGATGTTTACACACAAGACAACAGTCAAATCAATTTTTCTTTCCTCGTTAGTGAACCTTATGTCCCCCAGTGACATATATTGTCCTATCACTGATTGCCAAATTGGAAAGTGACTATTGACTCAATGATTATTTCATCATAGTCTCATCCTTTTAAAACAAACAAATAAATAATAGTGTTTATAAAATGTTTTAAGATTTGTGATGAACTTTAACATCTCATTTAATCCTGTAAGGATTTAATTAATTAATTAGATTTAATCCTCACAGGATTAAATTATACAAAGATGTAATTAAGTGTTATTATTAGCCTTGTTTTTACACAGGGGGAAACCTAGGAAAACAAGGCTATGTGACTTGCCCAGGGCCACACAGCTAGTAAATGAATGAGACTGGATTGGCACTCAAGTCTTCTTGTCTCCAGGCCTGTGCTCTACCCATTGTGTCAACTAATTATCAGTATAGAAGTACACATATATTGTGCTTAAAAATGTTTTCTAGAGACAGGTATGCCATTAGAAAAATGTGGAATCAATTCCTCCTACCGAGGTTAAATCTGGGGGTCATTAGTGAGTTGTCTACCTTCCCCTAGACCTGCATGTTCATAAAAATCTCAGCATTTGAACAAAATCTGGGTTTGCTGCTTTACAGCATAGCTCTGTTCTTTGTTCTTCCTCCGCTCTAGCTTCTGCTCAATCCAAGGACTTTTCTTTTGTGTTCAGGAGGCTTGGTCCAGGAATTCCTCAGCTTGTTTAAGAAGTCCAGTTGCTTCTGGACTGTGGCCAGTACTGCTTCTCTCTGGAACCAACAAGGCAGATTTCAAGGTTGCTCATCTACCTTTGGTGTCATCCGTCTCTTACCTGTGGCTCCAAGAAGCTATAGCATGTGTACCAGTCACACCCCAGTAATACTACCTTGATAGATGGGCTAAACCAGGTTGAAAATCACCAGCAGCCTGAAACCCAGTAAGTTCCAGGGAAGTCTGTCCCAAGCATGTGAAGATTCTCCCTGGAGAACAATTTGTTCCAATGTCCATAAGGTATATGAAGCAGGTGCTGTGCAAAGACATCAAAGACTCTGAGATCATTCACTGCATTCTGGGCGCCAGATAGCTTGACTTTTGTCTTGCCACTGGATTTCAAGGACTCAGGAAGAATGAGGATGAGGATTTTGCATAGCTCTGCCTCACTTAAATCCAATTCACAAGCAAGGTCAAGACATCACCTGTGATGTCATTGGTCCTCTTCAAAAACGAAGAATGAACAACATCTAATACATACACACAAACATACACATGCACACATATATGTACACACAGATTACATGCTAAATACACAACCAGTGTCTGTTGAACTGAAATGGATTACTGAAAGCTGCAGTTTTGGGAGTACATGCATGGATAATTTAATAGAGTGAAACTGCTTATTTGTAAAGGTCAAACTTGTTTATAAATGTGGCCTCAATTATAACACATAATAAAGGGAAATCTAGAAATTCGATGTTTTTTAGAGTAGGAATTCACTATCTCTTTTCACATCTTTTGGAACTAATCAATCCTGTTCCCAAGGGTGAAATATCACAAGAGGCTGAAGGAAGAGGTTGATGGGACAAGAGAATTCCCTAAAAATAGGACACAAAATGACTGACACTAATGGAGAAATGATGAGCCAGTTTTATGGGTATGACTGGTAGATTAAAAATGGTTTTGATTTTTTTTTCTTTTGGATACTTTTAGGAGTCTCTAAATTCCTCCCATAGCTTCACAGGCCCTGTTATATCACAACCCTGACCTAGGACTAATAGTTAGGAATGATTAATTATAGAAGGAATTCTATACACTTGCTAGAAAGAATTATAATTATAATAAAAATTAATGATATAGGTATACAAAGCACTTTACTCATATTATTTATTTTATCCTCATAACAAGCCTAATAGCCTAGGTGCTATTAATACTCCCACTTTTTGCAGATAACAAAACTGAGGCAGAGACTAACAGACTTGCTTAAGGCCACATAGTTAATAAATGTGTGAAGCCTGATTTGAACTAAAATCTTCCTAACTCTGGATTCAATGCTGTATCCACTTTGCTACCAAGCTGCCTATCAGTGAATGATGTATTAGTTAACTGATGGGACTGTGGCAATCTTACAGAAATGCGACTGATTTGTTAAACCTGGCCCCCAGGCCTCAATCAAAATCATGTTCTCTTAAGCATCAATTTTATCCCTAGCCACACTGAGAGTCTGCCCAGGAGAATTATTTCATCTATCTCTAAACTACAAGGAGAAAACCAACAGTAGACATTTGACAGCCACATTACTTTAACTTCAGAGCAGGAAGTAAAGTTTCTGAATGATATAGCACGTGCGGCTTTGGGGAACAGATTTCTATTCCCTTCACTTGGGAAACACATGACAGATTTTCAAGATTCCAATTATTTCTGACTTAGTCATTTGCACATGCAAATTGAGTTTATGACACCAGGCATGACTCCCCTAGCACTAGATTCCAAAAAAATATAACTTGAACCGTTCCTGCTTGTTCTGTAGCTAACATCACTTTTATTCCAAAGGAATACAGGACAAATATGCCCAAATAACATTTCTCTGTGACAGAAAAATACTCAACCAATAAACATTTATGAAACACCTACTATATGCCAGGTACTATGCTAAATACTGGGGATACAAAGATGGATAAAAGTACATCCCTATACCCAAGAAGTTCACTGTCTAATGGAGAAGATAACATAAGCAAGCTATAATTTGGATATATTGGAGATAATTAAAAGAGGACAAGCACCAGAATTAGGAGGGATTTTCTATAGCTTCCTGTAAAAGAAGAGATTTTAGCTGGGTTTTGATGGAAACAAAGGATGCCAGGAAGGGGGAAATGAGGAAAGAGGGCATTCCAGGCATGGGACTGCCAGTGAAAATGGCAGAAGTTGGAGATAAGAGTCTTTTTTGAGAAACAGTAAGGAGGTTGGTAATGTTGAATCAAAGAATATGTGCGAGATGGAGGAAGGTGGCTATAAGGTATCAAAAGATTGGAAAGGCAGGGGATGAGAGGGGAGGTTTCTTAGGAGAGAACAAGCAATAAAGAGTTATGAAAGCCATGTTTTATATTTGATCCTAGAGGTGATGCAGGGGCTACTGGAATTTAATGGGGGGGGAGGGGAGAAAGATGAATATACCCAGATCTGTTCTTTAGGAAGATCGCCTGAGTGGAGGATGGACAGAATAGGGAAGAGGTTTAGGGTAGGCAGAACTACTAGGAGGCTAGTATGTGATAATCCAGATGTAAAGGAGAAAGGCCTGCACCAGCACCAGAGGAGAAAAGAGATGGTCTTGTGAACATGGTGACCATACTATATGTCAGAACTTCCCTTCTTCCCAGGGGAGCAGGACAGTGCAGTTACACAACAACCAGTCAATTAGAGAAGGCTTCTAAAGCCTAAAACTGCTCTGCATACCACTGATTCTTTGTAAGTAAATTCTAGTCGAATTTGGAATTGCTTATAGTTGCCAGAAACCACAAACCCAGCCTTAATCAAGCTAAAGAACAGCCTTGAACAGGAGACTCAAGATTGTGTTCAGGACTTTCTAAACATCCTGCTGTCTGGCTTATTGCAGCTACAGATGTCCTCTAATCTCAGCTCTCCATCCAAAAATCTCTAACAATTATAGTATCTCACCCTTTTCCCACTCCCCTTCATGCAGATGAAGAATTCTCTTTTCTCCTCTGCTCCCTTGTAGGATCTTCTCTCCCCTAAAAGCTGTTTCTCAAACAATACATGCTTTTAATTGTAATATCTGATTTTGTTTCATTTCAGATTCCTTTTTGGGTCTGGGAGTCTTTTGTTAACAGCACGAAAGTAAAATCAACAGGCCCTGCAATAGACTGGATGAGCAGTGATCAAAGATGACATTTGGTTGAAAGCCTGAGGGATTGGGAGAATGATGGTGGCCCCACTGACAGTAAGAGGGGAGTAGGGAAGGGGGAGGTTTCCCTACTAAGAGTTCAATTTTGGACAAGCTGAGCTTAAGATAACTAAAGGACATGCAATTCAAGATGTCCAATAGGCAATTGGAGAGCCTAGATTTCAGGTCAGCAGAAAAGTTAGGGCTAGATAAGCAGATTTACAAATCATCAGCATAGAGATTTGGACACTTCTGATATCATCAAGTGAAATTGCATAGAAGGAAAAAGAGAGAAGACAGCCTAGGATGGAGCCCTAGGAGACTTCCAAGGTTAAAAGGCATGATCTGGAAGAAGCAAAATAGATTGAGGAGTGGCTTAGATATAGTCTATCCTTTCCCCCATCCTTTTTATGATACGGAGCCCATGCAACAGTTCATTTTAAATCCTTGATCAAATTTCCTGAGGATCCCATTTTGAAATGTTGAGAAAATGCCTCTTTCTCAAATGTAGGAAATGTCATGCCTGATGCCTGGTTATAGAATCCTCTATGAATAAAAGTGATCAAAACAATCACTCTGAAAACTTCAAAAGCCAGCAGAATACAGATCCATCATCTGTAGATGCCATTTGTTCTACTTTCACGGCACAAGCACTCCTAGGTCAAGTAGGAGAAATATTGGGAAAATTCGCACATATCCTACTTAAGCATGCTCAGGGTATTTTTCATCCTTTTACTCCAACACTCATTTTTAGCAAAATGGCAACTTAATTCTACCTTTCAATCATGCTTTAGAATCCTGAGAAATCAACAAGTTACAGTAGTAAGATGATGTCAAAAAGGGATAAGAGGAGACAGAATAAGCATTAGTAAACACCCACTAGGTACCAGGCACTGTGGTAAATAATATTTACAAGTATTATCTAATTCCGTCCTCACCTTCAAATTCTGATAGAGGATGCTATTATCCCTGTCTTGCAGTTGAGGAAACTGAGAGAGAGTGGTTAAATAACTTGTTCAGAGTCCCAGAGCTAGTAAGTGTCTGAGGCCAGGCCAAATTTGAACTCAGGGCTTCTTGACTCCAGGCCTGGTGCTCTATCCAATAAGCTGCCAGTAACAGATAAATAATATGGGAGTCTTCTGTTATTTCTTATATCTGATACCCAAGTTTGAAAAATGTGGCTGTCAGGTCGTCATTTGTGACTATAGTTTATGTCCCAAGAATGTCATCCCAAAAGAAACTTTCATGTCTGAAAAAAAAAAATCAGGTTGTGACAGTAAATTCAAGAGCAACAGCACAGTGTCAATTCAGTGTTAAGAGACTGGTCACAAACATTTATTTAAAACATTTTGTTATTTAGACCATCTTCTTCCCCTTCAGTATCCAAACCTTCATAGACTATGCCTTGAGAAAACTAGGCCACTTCAAATTCCTGCCCTGGGACTATGCAGTTATGAGAGCCTGCTATAATTAAAAGGCAACCAACTTTGCTTCTCCTGGACCATTTCCTACAGTGCCACCACCCATGTGTCCTTTCTACTTCTGTGAGAATATTATCTTTGTTTCTAGGAAGGGTGGGCATATATTAATCCCAGGCCTTATGGCTCCATTCATTTATTCCTTGAAGACAAGGAGCTAAATCTCTTTTGAATCCTCGGTGCCTGTACAGTACAGTGCCTGGTGTAAGTAAATATAAATAATTTTTCATTCATTTATCCATCTGAAGTGGGAGAAAACTATGAAAAGGAGGGTAATTAGTTTAGAACAGTTGAAGATCTGGGTGAAGAGCTAGAGGTGAAAGAGAGAGTTTGGGGAAATTTCTTCAGAAGCACCAATAAATGTCTTCCATATGGAAATACACATCCCATTTTCCCCTACTAGCTCGAGAATGCTTCTTTTCATTATAGAGGCTAACTGTTAGTTACTTCATCTGTAGTAATAGGCTCACTGTTAACAAAATCTTGCCAAAACAACATAGAGGACTCATGGAGGTTATTTTCTTTTACCATCTTTCCAAGTTACTCACTGAGTTTTAAGCAAAAGATAAATGCAAAGTAAATGGCCTACCAAAGAGAAGTCTCCATAGAGAGAATTAAAACGGAGAATACTATTAAGAGAATTGCTAATTGACTAGGAATCAGACGGTCATGGATTGGGTACACTGTTGATATAATCCTCCTTGAGATTCAGTTTTCTCCCAGGAAAATTACATCTGATATGACATTTACTATCTTATCCATCTCATAGAACAAGTAAAACATTAACTAAATAACAATTGGAAAGTTTTTTTAAACTCCTCAGATTAAAAAAAAAATCAATCATGTTCTTCATATATATTATCTTAGGCTTAGGATAATGAAGAATTTTTCATAGCCCCAACTTGAGACTGAGCAACTATGTATTCCTAAGGAATGCCTAACTCACCACAAAGGCATCTATAGCTTTCCAATATATAAATGAGGGTATAGGAGGCTGATTTAAAGTAAAGAAAATACCTCTCCAGCACTGTACTCACTTGCCTAGTCCCAAGCTCTGAGTCCTTATCTTTTGCAGGCCAACAAGAATATAAGAAGTAGGTGCTATCAGCAAAGGGGAAGGGACTGCGCTATGGGCAATGACATAAAGAAAGAGGACAAAAGCCCTTTAGTATTCCTCGAACATCTTGGCCATTAAAAAAAAAAAAAAAAAAAAGAAGTGATAGAGAGAGAGGGAGAAACTCTGGGCCTGCCACACTGCAGCTTGACTGCCATCTTGATGTCCTTGATGCGTGCAGATGGTGTGGAAGTGGCTGGCACTAGAATAACCCATGAGAAAGAATGAGAGGCCAATGGAGATTTATGTGAGGAGAGTGAGATGGACAAGGTAAAATTGTCAGGAGGAGTTGTTAGAAAGTAAAATATATTGTGACAATTCCACTCCTGCCGTTCATCAATAAACTGACAGATCATTTAGTGTCAATTAGGAGTGATAGATGGACAAGTCCCCATGATCCTGGGCCAAAATTAATGGCTGGGAGGGAGAGGGTGATTGAAAATGACGGCTGACATTGAGAAGAAAGTCCTGAAGGTCCCTGAGGGGCCATTACTTGCCTCATTCCCTTGCAGATCAATGCAGGGACAAACCCAAAAACAGACACTTTGAGACAAAACTTAATCAGACTTCCTTTTCTTCCTCCTTTTTCTAAGTTCAGTCCTGACTTGTTCAGCTTTGTTCCTCACTCCTGGCTCTGTCCATCCCAATCAACAGCATGTGGTCAAAATGGTGGCCCCCTCTCTCCTTCTGCAGGCTTGTCCATGGCAGTGGGTGACCCACCTCTAGACTGAGAGCCCTTTGAAATTCTTTTGTGTGGGGGGGAGGGGAGAACAAAGCAGGTGTGAATGCTCTCAGAAAGGGGCAGACCTTAACCTCTACCTTTGCTAGCTGCCAAATAGAAACTCTTTCAGTTCAAGTTCTCAGATTCTTCCAACCTGAATCATAGCATGAAAGGAATCAGCTCTAGAGCTAAAAAGGACCTTCTAAGACACTGAGTCCAGGCTCCCTCATTTTCACAGATGAGAAAACTGAGGGAAGTTAAATAATTTATCCTGAAGTGGGATTTGAATACAAGTTGTCCTGACTTCAGGTCCAACACTATCCAGTTTTTCTGCCTCTTGTAGGTCATTGTACATAGATCAAACACAATGACATTTGAAATCCTTCTTTCCTTTCTAGGAGATTTAACTTCACTTTTCATTTTAAGGAATAAAATACCTGAAAGAGGCCCTCTCTAGCTCAGGATTAGACTTTTCTCATTTTGCATGTAAACCTGTGAATCTGTTATGCCCCCTGCCATGATAGGTCCCTGACTCAGGGGCCTTTGCTTCCTGACACCTGGAAGCCTCCAAAGGGACAAATGCTTTTAATACAAATAGCAGAGCTGTTGGGCATATCTCACTATAGCTGACACAATTTATTCAAGAATCTTAGGTAAAGACTGAGCTGCCATCAACACCTCAGAAAAGTTTGTGGGCAATAAAAGTTATTAAAAGCCAACTTGTTATACAATCACTATCTCCACAGATGTTAAGAACATAAAAGTCTGTAGCTTCAGCAATCAAGTGTCTCCTCATCACTTACAGAATAAAATGCCTATTCTTTGGGCTAGAATTCTAGGTCATGATTCCAACTTAATCTTCCTGTACTCTCCTGCTACACAAATTCTCTGCTCCAATCAGATTGATTAATTCACTGTCCTTACTTATTCACACCTGAATTATCCTTGTTTCCACATTATTTTCCCTACTTGAAAAGTCCTTCTTACTCTTTTCTAAGTACATGTACATTCTGTCCATCTTTTTAAGGCCTGAGCTGTGAAGTCTGCCCTGACTACTCTGTCCACAGGAAGTCCTTCTTCTCCCTCGTCCTCCTTGTGGATTCCCAGCAGTACCTAGCAAAGGATCTTGCAAAAAGAATTTTGGTGCTAAATAAATATTTATGGATTGATTGTTGATTAAATTGCCTGGATTCATGGACAAGCTACCCTACACTCAGATAACTCCGGTAAAAGTGTACTGCTGCTATCTCCTTCTGTAGTCACTTCAGTGTAGTCACTGACATGACTGGACACCAAGGTGGGCCATCATTTGGTACATAATACCTTCTACTTCTTTAGTATGTAAAATTAGGGTGAGAATTCACTGAGAATCATTCTGCAAAAAGTAAGGTCTCCAAGCAGAAATCAAAAATGATTCAGTCATAGCATAGCGGACAGAAAGCTGAATTTGGAAGTCAGAGAAGACCAGAGCACAAATGCCACTTCATACACACTAGCTGTGTGACCCTGAGCAAGTCATTTATTTTCTCCACAGCTGTGAAACGAAGAAGCTGGAATTGAAGGTCTCTAAGCTCCCTTTTAGCTCTGAACCTATGATCCTGTCATCGTATGACAATTCCAATCTTAGAACCACAATAGCTGCCTATGTTAATTTTACAGTCCTATAGATAATGAAAACTAATGACTACTACTTGTAGTTCCGCAAGACATTCCTCTAAACCAAGGAGAGTACTAGGACTCTCCCCAGGGAGGCTCACGCTGAAATTCCATAGGGCTCATGTAGATCAGACAGGATCAAACAGCTATTTGGTGGTCACACTGGTCTAACTTCTATGTTATCATATAGAGGCAGACATAGAGTTAAAAAAAACTTTAGAAATCATCATCCAAGACCCTTCTTTGAGGCCCAGAGGAGTTAAGTGAAGAGTTAAGACCCAGAACCTTCTGGCTGGCAAACAGTAGAGAGGACTCCAAATTCAGGGTTCTTTCCTCTACAATACACCTTCTCTTTGACTCAAGGCCTCTGTCTCTTCTAGATCTTAAGACTGGCTACTACAAAAAGTGGGAGACAGAGAATGAGAGAGTGGAGGAAGTGGCTACTATCCATTACTTAAAAGATGAAAAATATCAAAAACTCCTGACCTTGTTGTGGCCCAGACAGACCCAGGATAATCTTTTCTCCAGATAACACTTCCCTTTCCTACTGACAAGCTTTTTGGGAGTGAGATCAGTGATAGAAAAAGGAGCTCCATCTTCTGTTCACTGTTGCTGCTGCAGCCACAGTGAAAAAGGAGGCAAGTTACAAGTGCTCATAATATCTGCCAGAAATGGATCCAAAGAGCAGAGATTTAGAGCATGAAGGGAAGCTAGTCTATATCTCATTTTGCAGAAGAAGAAATCAAGATACCAAGAAGTTCAGTAACCTGTATAAAGTAACACTGAAAGTTGAGATCTGAACATAGATGCTCTTGACTCCAGATTCATCATCCTTTTAACTGTATCACAGAAAGGGGAGGAATAAAAGGGTAATTAGTGGTAACAATAATGACAATTGCATTTATATAGCACTTTACCACAACTCATTTTATCCTCACAACAACCTTGAGAGGTAAGTGCTATTACTATCTTCATTTTACAGATGAGGAAACTAAGGCAGGAGGAAGTTAAGTGCTTTGCTCAGGGTCACGTAGCTAGTAAATGTCGGAGGGTGGTCTTCCAGACTCCCACTCCAGAACTCTATCCTTTGTGCCATTGAGCTATCATCTACCTTTGTGAACGTCTCAGGAGGTCATTTATGAAAAAGGAAAGGTGATATAGAGTCAACATTTCAAGTAAAAATATCAAAAAGTCTCCATGATCAAATAAACATTGGAAATGCTTTTCTTATCCCACTTTCTTTTATTCCTTTTATAACTTTAAGCCATATAACCATGAATAAATTAACCTCCCTTGAGTTTGTTTCCTCAACTGTAAAATGGGGATATCACTTTTTTTCCACCTACCTCACAAAGCTATTATAAAGTCTGAATGAGATAATACACATAGAAAGTCACAGAATGTCACATAAAAATAAATTATTCTTAATAATTGCAACTAAAGGATTAATTTATTTGTTTGAAGGTTTAATTTTTAAAGTGCTCATAATGCCTGCCAGAAATAAATCCTAAGAGCAGAGATTTAGATCAAAGGAAGACCAGTTTTCTTATTATGACCTAAATATAGCCAGGGAGAATCAAGAGGTAAAAAGGAAAAAAGTTTAAAAATGATTCCTGACTTGAAACTATGTGAATGTCCATCAGCTGGGAAATGGTTGAATAAGTTATGGTATATGAACATAATATTGTTCTATAAGAAATGATCAACAGAATTTAAGTCTGGAGAGACTTAAATGAATGGATACTAAGTGAAGTGGGTAAAAACCAACAGAACATTGTACACAGCAACAACATGATTATGTGATAAACAATTCTGACGGAGGTGACTCTTTTCAACAATGAGGTGATTTGAGCCAACTCCAATAGACTTGTGATGAAGAGAGTCATCTCCATCCAGAAAGAGGATTATAAGGTCTGAAGATAGATCACATCATAATATGTTCATCTTTTTTATTGTTGTCCGCTTGCTTTTTTCTTTCTCATTTCTCTCCCCGTTTGATCTGATTTTTCTTGTGCAGCATGATAAATGTGGAAATATATTTAGAAGAACCAGTTCTTCTAAAACTACACATGTTTAATCCATATTAGATTACTTATTGTCTAGGGGAGGGGAGAAGTGAGAGAGGGAGGGAGAAAAATTTGGAACACAAGGTTTTGTAAGGATCAATGTTGAAAACTATCTTTTCATGTATTTGGAAAAATATAAAGATTATTGTTTTAAAAAAACTGATTTCTGCCTTCAAGAGAAAGACTGGAAGGTGTTTGGAGACTCTACAGAAAAAGGTTGAGGAATTATCGCTAAAACAGTTTGGCCCTATTGACAAAAAACTCCTTTTCTGTCTTTTTCCATTTGCCACTTGGAAGAGAAAGGGAAATCAGAATCAAAAGAATCAGGATTTGGATAAAATACCAAAGAGAAAAGAAAGAGTGAAAATGAGTAAAATGAGAAAAATAATAATAAAACTGAGATGAGCTAAAAAATGTAAAGAGGCTTTATCTCAGCTCTGTTCTTTCCCTCTAAGTGCCTATCTAAGTAATGCATTGGGTAGAACCCTGGTTTCAGCAAGATCCAAGTTCAGATACTGCCTCAGATACTACCTGTGAGATGCTGGGCAAGTCAATTTTTGTCTGCCTCAGTTTCTTCAGCTATAAAATAATAGTAAATACCCATCTCACAGGGTTGTAAGGATCAAATGTACATAATTTTAACATATGTAGTAAAATGCTTTGCAAACTTGGATTTCAATATAAATGCTAATTATTTTGGTTGATATTATTATGATAGAAAGTTAGTGAATCTCAGAGTTGGAAGGGATAACCATCATCACCCCATACTTAAGGAGGCATCCCCTCCACCACAGATCTGACCAGTGGCTATTCTGGCCTCACCTGTGGAGTTCTGGTGATAGGGAAGCCATTATCTGCACTATCCCAAGGCAGCCCATTTACTCCACACTAGGACTTCTTCTATCTTAGGACCTTCTAAAAAAGAAGACAGCTCAAAATGAATGGGAGAATTTTTAAAATAAAATTCCAATGATTTAATTATGAAAAAGGTTAATTTCTGAAAACAAACTCCAAAATCTTTAGTTTTAGAAAGCAATTTATTAGGTTGTGTGGTAAAGGAGAACAAACTGGAAAGGTGGAGTGGCTCCCTATTCAGATTCTGGAAGCATTACATGTGTCACAGTGCACAGTCAAGAAGAATCATCTTCCTGAGTTCTAATCTGGCCTCTAGGCTCATTCAACCTGGGCAAGTCACTTTATCCTGTTTGCCTTAGTTTCCTCAACTATAAAATGAGCTGGATGGAGAAGGAACTGACAAAGTACTACAGTATCTTTGTCAAGAAAACTCTAAATGAAGAGTTGGACATGGCAAAAACAACTGAACAACAACAGATAACACCCATAAGTACATAAATAAGCAATTTTGTTAAGACAAAGGTAGCAAGATAGCTATAACTATATAAACAATATATATATATGTATTCAATAAAGTTTGGATGAAACCAAAACACAAGGGAACCTTAAGCACAGGCTTGAGTGGATCCCATAACAAGACCTGGATGACTGGAACCGAAAGACAAGTGGATTGAGGACCCAAACCAAAATTCCCAGTAGCTGTCTCCAGTAACTTAGGTCAGGGTGCTTTTGTGGGTTCAAACAGTCTCTAGTTAATGGATTTAAAAAGGATAACAAATAGCAAGTTTTCTGTAAAGAAAATGATAAAGCATTTTCTATATAATCCTAAGAAGAAAAAAAAAAGAGCAAGAATCTAAAGAACCTGAGGTGGCTATTCAAGAGCTCAGATTGCAAGAGTCTATTCACAAAATTAAAAGAACATATGACTAAAGATATTATACAAATGAGGATCATAATAATAATAGCTAGTATAGCTATATACCTATACATCTATATACACATCTATAGTGTATGTCTCTCTCTATAGATGTACATATACATATAAATATATATATATATATAAAACATAGATATAGTGTATGTGTATCACTTTAAGTTTTACAAAGCTTTTTATACATATCATCTCAATGGATCCTCATAGCAATCCTGAGAGCTAGGTATTATTATGACCATTTTACAGATGAAGAAACAGATATTCAGAGGCAAAGTGACTTTCCTAGGGTCCCACAATCTCATCAGCCTCACCACTCACACAAAAGCCACACTTAGTAAACAGGGCTTATAGTGCCCCAGAGTGACAAAAAGAACCCTCTCAGTCTTTTTTATTTCAGAGTTGTGCTACAGGATGTTGTATCTACTTGTTGATATCTGAAAGAGGATTTAAACATCCTGAGTACTCTATCTACATACTGTGCTTTTGTTTAGTCATTTTTCAGTCATGTCCAATTCCTGGGGTTTTCTTGGCAGAGATACTGGAGTAATTTGCCATTTCCTTCTCTAGCTCTCCTTACAGATGAGGAAACTGAGGCAAAAAGGGGAAGTGACTTGTTCAAGGTCACACAGCTAGTAAATGTCTGAGGCCGGATTTGAACTCACGGAGAAGAGTCTTCCTGACTTCAGGCCAGGACTCTGCGCTATAACGACACCTAGTGGCCCTATCTACTGGGCTACCAGAAATAATAGTGTTAGGAAGACTAAAGACTCAGAACTATGATGGAATAAAAAAAAAAAAAAAAAAAAAAAAAAGGGAAGCAACAGGATACTGAGCAGGTGAAACTTTTTTTTTTTTTTTTTGGTTTGTTTTTGGAAGTACCTGGGGTTAGGTAACTTGCCCATGGTTACACAGCTAGTAAGAATCTGAAACTATATTTGAACTCAGTTCTTTCTGACTTTGAGGTGAGTGCTTTCTTCATTGTACCACCTAGTTGTCCCAGATAATACAAGGTTAACAGTAGTTGGGGGAGCAAAGAAAAGAAGGAATCCCCACCCCCAAAATCCCAAACTAAACCAATTTAACAAACATTTCTTAAGCACATACTCTGCCCAGAGCACAGTGCTAGATCCTAGGGAAATAGGAAGTGTAAAAAAGACATAGACCGATGACATGATGGTATACTTAGAGAACCCCAAAGACTCTGCTAAAAAGCTATTAGAAATAATTCAGAATTTTAGCAAAGTCGCAGGATACAAAATAAATCCACATAAATCCTCAGGATTTTTATACATTACCAACACAATCCAACAGCAAGAGATACAAAGAGAAATTCCATTCAAAATAACAGTCGATAGTATAAAATATTTGGGAATATATCTACCAAAGGAGAGTCAGGAATTATATGAGCAAAATTACAAAACACTTGCCACAAAAATAAAGTCAGATTTAAATAATTGGAAAGACATTCAGTGTTCTTGGATAGGCCGAGCGAATATAATAAAGATGACAATACTCCCCAAACTAATCTATTTATTTGGTGCTATACCAATCAGACTCCCAAGAAACTATTTTAATGACCTAGAAAAAATAACAACAAAATTCATATGGAAGAATAAAAGGTTGAGAATTGCAAGGGAACTAATGAAAAAAAAGTCAGAGGAAGGTGGTCTAAGTGTACCTGATTTAAAGCTATATTATATAGCAACAGTCACCAAAACCATTTGGTATTGGCTAAGAAATAGACTAGTTGATCAGTGGCATAGGTTAGGTTCACAGGGCAAGATAGTGAATAAAAATAGCAATCTAATCTTTGACAAACCCAAAGATCCCAAATTTTGGGATAAGAATTCATTATTTGACAAAAACTGCTGGGAAAACTGGAAATTAGTATGGCAGAAACTAGGCATGGACCCACACTTAACACCACATACTAAGATTAGATCAAAATGGGTCCAAGATTTAGGCATAAAGAACAAAATCATAAATAAATTGGAGGAACATGGGATGGTTTACCTCTCAGACTTGTGGAGGAGGAAGGAGTTTGTGTCCAAGGGAGAACGAGAGACCATTATTGATCACAAAATAGAACATTTTGATTATACCAAATTAAAAAGTTTCTGCACAAACAAAATTAATGCAAACAAGATTAGAAGGGAAGTAACAAATTGGGAAAAATTTTTACAGTTAAAGGTTCTGATAAAGGCCTCATCTCCAAAATATACAGAGAATTGACTTTAATTTATAAGAAATCAAGCCATTCTCCAATTGATAAATGGTCAAAGGATATGAACAGACAATTTTCAGATGACGAAATTAAAACTATTTCCACTCATATGAAAGAGTGTTCCAAATCACTATTGATCAGAGAAATGCAAATTAAGACAACTCTGAGGTATCATTACACACCTGTCAGATTGGCTAAGATGACAGGAACAAATAACGATGAATGTTGGAGGGGCTGTGGGAAAACTGGGACACTGATGCATTGTTGGTGGAGTTGTGAAAGAATCCAACCATTCTGGAGAGCAATCTGGAATTATGCCCAAAAAGTTATCAAAATGTGCATACCCTTTGACCCAGCCATACTACTACTGGGCTTATACCCCAAGGAACTACTAAAGAAGGGAAAGGGACCTGTATGTGCCAAAATGTTTGTGGCAGCCCTTTTCATAGTGGCTAGCAGCTGGAAGATGAATGGATGTCCATCAATTGGAGAATGGTTGGGTAAATTGTGGTATATGAATGTTATGGAATATTATTGTTCTATAAGAAATGACCAACAGGAGAAATACAGAGAGGCTTGGAGAGACTTACATCAACTGATGCTGAGTGAAACGAGCAGAACCAGAAGATCACTATACACTTCAACAATGATACTGTACGAGGATGTATGCTGATGGAAGTGGATTTCTTCAACATAGAGAAGAGCTAATCCAATTCCAATTGATTAATGATGGACAGAAGCAGCTACATCCAGAAAAGGAACACTGGGAAATGAATGTAAACTGTTATTTTTACCTTCTGAATCCAAGTCTTCCTGTGCAACAAAAAATTCGGTTCTACACACATATATTGTATCTAGAATATACTGTAATATATTTAACATGTATAAGACTGCCTGCCATCTGGGGGAGGGGGTTGGGGGAGGAAGGGAAAAAATCTGAATAGAAGTAAGTGCAAGGGATAATGTTGTAAAAAATTACCCATGCATATGTACTGTCAAAAAAATGTTATAATTATAAAATAAAATAAAAAAAAGAGATAATACAGATGCAAAGTATTATATGAAGTACTATATAAATGCCAGCTGTATATTATTTATACCAGATGTAAATAATTCAAATGTTTACATTTATATATGTATTTCTATAACAGTATATAATATATCAATGAATAGTTTAAAAAAAAAAAAAAGACATAGACCTTGCCCTTACAGAACTTATGGGTTAGCAGAGAAAGAACTGAACCAGCTCAGAAGAAATGCAAGATGCACAAAGTTAGAGAATGTACCCCAAATGTTCATAGGGACTCTTTGTGTCTAATCTGTGGCAGAGCATTTTGAGCCCGTATTGGTCAGACACACGGTAATTTGGCTCTGACACAGTGACGTCATTTTGGTCCGCTTTGAGAACAACGGACAACAACTGACCAAAAGCACTAACTTTAAATGACAGACTCCCTTTATCAGTCTGGTGAAGCCTGCAGAGCCCTTCTTCAGAATGAGGTTTTTAAACATATAAAATAGACCACAGTTTTCCAAAGGGAACTAATTATATTAAAATAAGTTTTTTTTTTAATTTTTATAAATAAATTCACAGACCCAGGTAAAGAATCCTTAACCTAAATGATACAAAGTATACATTTCAAATATGATAGCAAAAAATGTTTTATTACCTTTATTTCATAATGATTTTTCTCTAGCATGATAAAGCCATTCAGTGTTCTAATAGCAAAGAAATTAAAGACAGCAAGAGGTTCAATGTAAAGTGCAGCCAGTTTGGAATCAGAGGACCTGGGTTCAAATCTTGCCTGTGCTGCTACCTACCTATATGATTTTGGACAAGTCTCTTTACTCCTTCTCTAAAGTCCTTGGTTCCCCATCACTGTAAAATGAGTACGTCAGACTAGGTGATCTTAAAGTTAAATCTCTTGTTGTTGAGTCACGTCCATCTGCCTTCGTGGCTATTGAGATAAATTGTTTTTTTTTTTTCCACAGATTCTTCCTGAGGGAAATTTTTACATGTAGGGCTAGATACCCCCCTACCTCACCAATGGGTGTAAGGCCCATCAGTTACCCTCCACCTGCGTTATTAGCCTGTCTGCCTAGATGGCTTTACTAGGCCTCTGAGCATGCTCTAGCTACTAGGAGCCTCGGGGAAGAGCTGACTGCCAACCAGACACACCGAACTTTAGCCAATTATACATATTTTAAAGTCAACACTCAGTATGATGGCTAGTTGACATCAAAGACACAAAACAACTGAAGTCAAGAAATCCTGAACTCAAAATAGGTCTCAGGCTCCTATCAGCTGGGTAATCCTGAGGATGTCACTTAACTTCTATATGCCTCAGTTTCCTCATCTGCAAAAAGGGGATAATAATAGCATCTATCTCCTGGTTTTTCTGAGGATAAA
Source organism: Sminthopsis crassicaudata (assembly GCF_048593235.1). Lineage (NCBI taxonomy): Eukaryota > Metazoa > Chordata > Mammalia > Dasyuromorphia > Dasyuridae > Sminthopsis > Sminthopsis crassicaudata. The sequence continues at coordinate 312,443,593 of NC_133618.1, forward strand.
AAAATAGTAATATGTATAAAATGCTCAGCAAACTTTAAAATGGTATATAAGTGTTATGATGATGATTGAACTAAAACTAAAACTAAACAGTTTTATTTGCTTTGTTTTGATTAAATATATTTTTCAATTATCAATAAATCCCAAAGAACTGTGGAAAAAAATTAGCTCCAACCAATCCCTGTTTGTTCAGGATAGTGCCTATTGTCAAAATTCTAGCATCAGTGAAGGTGATGAGTCAGAATAGAAGAGTTCAAATATTTTATGGCATTATTTTCTAGAATTATGTGACCAACATGAAAAAAAATGCTCTAAATCAGTATGGATTAGAGAAATACAACTTAAAACAACGCTGAGGTACCACTTCACACCTCTCAAATTGGCTAAGATAATGAAGGATGTTGAAAGGGATGTGGGGAAACTGGGATAATTAATACATTATTGGTGGAGATGTGAACTGATCCAACCATTCTGGAGAGCAATCTGGAACTATGTCTAAAGGCCTATAGAAATATGCATACCCTTCTATCCAGCAGTATCACTACTGGATCTGAATCCTGAAAAGATCATAATAGAGGGAAAAGGATTCACATGTGAAAAAATATTTGTGGCATCACTTTTTTGTAGTGCAAGGAACTGGAAATTGAGAGGATACGCACCAATTGGGGAATGGGTGAATAAGTTATGATATATGAAAGTAATGGAATATTATTGTTCTATAAGAAATCATTACCAGGCTTATTTCAGAAAAGTCTGGGAAGATTTACATGAACTGATGCTGAGTGAAGTAAGTATAATCAAGAGAACATTTAACACAATAACAACAATACTATATGATCAACTGTGATGGGCTTGGCTCTTCTCAACAATATGGTGACTCAAGGCAATTCTATTAGATTTGAGAAGGAAAATGCCAACCGCATGCAAAGAGAGAATTATAGAGACTAAAATAAGGATCAAAGTATAGTATTTTGATCCTTTTTTTGTTTTGTTTGCCTTTTCTTTCTCATGTTTCCCTTTTGGTCTGATTTTTCTTGCACAATATGACAAATATGGAAATATATTTAAAAGAATTTCACATCTTTAATCCATATCAGATTGCTTGCTGTCTTTGGGGAAGGGAAGAAAGAGCGGGAGAAAATTTGAAACACAAAGTCTTACAAAAATGAATGTTGAAAAGATCTCTGCACGTATATGAAAAAATAAAATACTACTGAAGATTTTTAAAAAGAATTACATGACTGAAAAAAAAATCTGTTATTAATTCATTCTCTGTAAACAATTCTCCTTGTTAAGATTCTTCTGTTCTTCAATGAAATCCAATGGGATGAGTTTAGAACAGGAGGTCATGTATTCCTTAATACTGGATATCTTCAGGGCAGAGGAAAGGAAGGGAAAAATCAGAACATAAGTGAGTGCAAGGGTTAATGTTGTAAAAAAAAATTACCCATGCATATATACTGTCAAAAAAAAGTTATAATAAAATAAAATTTAAAAATATTTTTTAAAAACACTGGATGTCTTCAATCTGAAGCTAAATAGCCACCTGTGAAGATATGGTAGTTATGATTCATATCTTGGGGAAGAGTTATATGCTGTTACTCTATGACTTCATGATTGTTATTTACTAACATCCCCTTTTCAGAAACATGAAAATCCGAATTTGTTTTTGCATGAGGGATAAGGATAATAAATTAGGAATAGGGTCAAGAACAAAATCTTTGGCAACCACTCCCTATTGTCCTGATTCATAGCAAGTCTATATAGCTTTCTCAACATAGAGAGCTAGGCTGAAGATCTTAACCCCTTTTGTGTCATGAGCTCCTTTGGCATCTGGTGAAGCCTAAAGAATAAATGCAAATGATAAAATACATAGGATTACAAAATCAGTTGACTCTAATGAAATACATTTATCAGATTATTTTATGCAACAAGTTCATAGACCTGAAATTAAGAACTTCTGGACAAAATGATGACTATAACATAGATAAATTCTACTCCTAGAAGCAAAGAAGAAACATAATACTAGCTTAGTTCCAAATACCTCATTTGATGGGGCACTGACACTTCTAAGAATAAATGTCTCAATTTCTTCTATTTCTACTATGAGCATCAAATGACACATTCTCCAATATAAACTAGCTGTGAAGAAAAACTCCAACATTCAAAATAAAGCTGTATCTTTTTTTCATTTAAAACAGTCTCCTATTTGGATGCTTGGCACTTCAGCTTGAGAAATGACCTCAGTGTCTGGTACCTTCTCCTGCCAGGTGATCTGCAGAATCCTCTTAAGACAATTCAAATGGAAGCGATTCAGTGGCTTGGCGCTGATAGACGGTTCAGGTTTCATAGGCACACAAGCCAGCACAATGGCTCTGTAGACCTTCATTTTGGTAGGCCATATTTCTCTCCCATACTTTCAGGTGGAGCCTTCCAACTGCTGAGATAGCTCTGATAATGTGAGCATCAACCTCATCATCTCTGTGGACATCCTTGGAAAGCATACTGCCCAGGTAAGTGAATTTATTCACAGCACTCCAAATTTCTGCATTTTGTTGTAATTTAATTTATGGAGCAATTAGGGAGGATAGCAGACAGAGAACTGGACTTAGAGTCTTCCTGACACACACATATTTCCGTGGTTCAAATCTGGCTTCAAACTAGGTTTGTGACACAAAGCCAATCTCTTTACCTTTGCTGTCTGTTTCCCCAACTATAAAATGGGGATAATTATAGCAGCTATCTCCAATGGTTGTTTTGAGGATAAAATAAAATTGTTTAAAAGTGCTTTGCAAATCTTAAAGTAACATATAAATGCTATTATGAGTATTATAATATTCTATCTGAAGCTTATGGCAGGTATTTATCTTAAATGTAAAATATCAGTTGACTAACACATGTGATAGAACCAGTTTTTCACAAACTTCTTTCCTCTTATATTTAACATTGGAAAACTTTACCTAGAAGAAGACAAATCAGCCCCTAGGAGGCTGCTTGGGCTCAGCTTTCCTGATACAGCTTTCTTCCCTATTCCAACATGCCACATCCCCCCCACTTATCAACCCCCTGCCACGTATCAAACCCCCCCCAACCCAACAAGGACCAGGGACAAAGCTTCTCCTGGCACCTAACTGGTCCTGGCCTCCCTGACATAACTTCCTGGTCATTTAGGAGCACAAAAACTTTCTTTGCTAATAGAATACTCTGTGCACTGAGAAGTCCCATGGCAGGATTCATTGACCATTATTTGGCCATTAAGCACATTCGATATCCTTTCATATTTGTGTTTTGGGGATATATATCCAAAAGGACAAATTTGCCAAGACAAAAAACAAACAAACAAAAAAACCCAACAATTCTCACTTTAAAAATTTTGGTTACTCACTTTGAGATTTTCACAGAATCATCTGCCCATCCTCCTTGTCGTCGGGCTGGTTTTGGTGGGGGGCCCTGTAAAGAGGGGGGGAAAAGAAGAAGACAAACAACATATTTATATAGAGCTTGATTCTAATAATATTGTGTTTGCCTGTGACTGATGGAACCAAAACCATGTCTTCTGGATGAAGAATTTGTTAACTATCAAGATTCTCACCCATCTTCAAAATATGCTTTTATTATAAATTCACAGAGAAATGTTGTCATGAACTATAGTTGGCTCATACTGATTATTTAGGCAGAAAATAATAAATTGCAATGGAATGGCTGGGAAACCCAATGAAGACTTCAGAACATAAGAATTAAAAATATTCAGTGATTATGAATAATATCTAATTGAATGGGGGGGTATTAGTAAAATTACCAATACAGAGGCAAAAAAAGGTAGCTTCATATTTTTTATTATTTATTTTATAACCAAGATTGAATTGGTAGAATATTAATAGTAAATTAGTAAAAAATTAATAGTAAATTAAATAACAAAAACAGTAAGAATATTAATTTTGTCTTCTAAGAAATTTAAATTTCATCACTATTTTCATTGTTTTATAAATGTCAATAACACTAATGCGTTGAAATGTTAAGTTCACTGAAATTTCCTATAAATTACTCAAAATTTACTAAGTTTAAAAAAATGCTTTATTGATGAAAGCAAAAGCTTTAAATATAGAATCACTTCCCAACAACCCTCAACTTTCCCTTTTACCAAATAATAAAAACAAAAACAAGTTAAGCAAATCTATCTGGTTGAGGCTTGAAAAGACTAAATAACATCTCCATTTATGGTTTACTATTCCTTAACAGAGAAGAAATGTATTTTCACAGCAGTTACCTGGAACCAATTTTTGATACCTTTTGTATTTAAGCTAAATTCCACTTCATTTACACTATGGAAACTATTCAATATATTTTTTCCCCTGGTTCTGTTCTGTACATTAGTTCATATTAGTTTTCTCATGTTTTCTCATGTTTGATATTCGTTAAATTGTAAACTCCTTGAGGGAAGGCAGTGTCTTTTTTCTTATTTTTGTACCCTCAGAGCTTAGCACTGCCTGGCACATGGTAGGCATGTTTATTAACTGTTTATTGATTAGTTATAGCTCACAAAACTTCATTACATTCACATGTCACAATTTGTTTAGTTATCCTCCCCAATTAATGGGCATATATACTTTGTTTACACTTTTGTCCTATAACAAAAAAATATTTCTATGAATATTCTGAAACATGTCACCTTTTTATCATTAACCTCTTTGAATTAAAAGCCTAGTTATGGAACTAAGAGTACAAACAGTTAGTGGTCTTGTTTTGCATGACTCCAAATTGATTTTCATATTGGCAGGTCTAATTCAAGGCTCCTCCAAAAGTTCCCTGTATTAGTTTACCTTCCTTCAGTAGGAAGTCCTACTGCAGTAGTGGAAATAGTAGTGTAGTCCTGCCTATATTATTTCCTTCTTTCAATATGCTTGCTAATATAATAGGTTTGAGATGATACCTCAGAGTTGTTATAATTTGGATTTCTCTTCTTATTCATGATCAGAAACATTTTTCTTCTAGTTGCTGAGATTTTGAATTTATTCTCTTGAATACTGTTTCTTTATAGCCTTTGATTTGACAGTTAAACTTTGGAGAAATGCATTAATTTTCTATAAATTATGGAAAATTAGGTTTGAGAGTTTTTTTTAATGAGATGCTTGATGCAAATATTTTTCCCAAAACAAAATCTTACTTTTTAACCTATTCTACAACTTTTTTCTGAGAATTATTTTTCAAAGTGTCACAACATTTTTTATACTTTCCATTTAAAGCAATATGGAAAGTTTGAAATAGAAATTAAATAGAAGTCCTGATTCTGTCACTTATTATTTATTTAATATGGGAAAAGTCCTCTGAGCCTCAGTGTCCTTATCTGTATAATGGAAATGATATTACTTGGGTATTGTGAAGATCCAGTAAAGTCATAAATAAAATGATACCAGTACACTATAAAGAAAGGCAGCAAAAATATAATTCTCCTTCTTTAGAGATGGAAACTTATGTAATACTAAGAATATCCTAAAATGCCATATTTAATCCTTTTGCAAAGGCTACAGTAGAAAGTCTGTCAAATCTCAAACAAGAAGCTCTGAACTACCTCAATTCTAGTCTGGTACACTGGGAAAAAAAAAAAAAAAAAAAGACTAGAAGGAGGAATCAGGAGATCTGGGTTCATATCTCAGTTCTATCCCTAATCACTTGTGTAACTTGGGCAAATCATTTCTCTGGCCTTTGGACAGCCCTATCTATAAAATGAGATTAAAAAAAAATCTTGGAGCAATCCAAAGAATCATATAAACTAAAATCAACTTATCTTTTGTCTTTTAGAAACACACACACAAAAAGATCAATATTTGTCAAGTGGATGAGAATGAAAGCATAAGAAAGAGAGTAAAAAATGGCTAGAAGCTGAAAAAGAGGCAGATTTAAACTTAGCATTAAAAAAAAGTTCCAAAATTTGGGCATTTAGACTCAATGACATCTGAGAATCATACTAATTACAAAATATACAAAATTTTATCACTCTAAATCCATCCAATATTTCTAAACAGTGTAAAAAGGGAAGAATCACTCAGCATTGATCATATGTAGAGAACACCTATATTAGACTCAATTCAGTTTGCTTCCTGAGGAGGATAAAGAAAAATAAATGGAACCTAATCTTGAAGATTTTACAATTTAGATGGAAAAATAAGATTTGCACATATGAAATAATCAGCAAACAAAACAAGGAAGCATGTGAAAAAAAAAGCAATATAACTAGGAACAACAGACAAAAGTTACAAAGATAAGTTTAGGCTTGATGTAAGGAAAAACTTCTTTAGCAACTGAAACTATCCAACAGTGGAATGAGCAGCCCCGGAAGGCATTTCATATTGGAATCTTAGAAATTACTTAGTCTGACCCCCTTCTTTTTAGAAATAAGGCAAGTGAAGTTCACAGTAATGGTTCCTTGTCATTGAAAATCTTCAAGCAAAGG